>NW_024573925.1:1910230-1920315 GCF_900044065.1 Fusarium mangiferae
TTTTAGATAACCCTACCCCACAAAAACGGGATAAATATAACCCTAATATATATATATTTAACGAGGGTTTATTTACTAAAGAAATATTACCTTTACAAGAAGGAAAACCCAAGCAATTCTTAATACAATATACTTTATAAGTTATTTTCTTTATATATTTATATATATTTTATATATATATTATTATTTTAATATATATAAAATATATATATATATATATATACATTATTACCTTTTACTAATATTTAAATAGATATACTTATAATAAGCCTAAAAAATAGAAGGTTTTCAATCTTCTAATTTTACAAAGCATTATAAAAGATATCATAAAGAAATAGCTTATAATGCTAAAAGTAAAAAAAATCCTAATTTAATAAAAAGTAAGTAATTTTTTATTTTTTTTATTATATAACTAATATAATATAGAAAGAGATCTTAAAAACGTTAAAGATTTAGATTTTTCTAAATCTAAATATATTAAATTTACTTCTTTTTCAGAAAATATAGCTTTTAAAAAGGTTTTATTATTTTTAATAAATAATAATATTTCTTTTAATGCTATATGCTCTAAAAGCTTTAATAATTTATTAAAATATTATAATAAGTAAGTATTATACTATTTTTAAGGTATTTTTTTTTAATTATTTAATAGTACTGGCCCTAAAATCCATAAATATAATATTAAAGAAAATTTAAATAATTTCTTTAATAGTAAAAAGGCTATATTAGAAAAAGAAATTTTAGAGAATTATAATTCTTTAGGGTCTTTTTCTTTAACCTTTAATTTATGGACTGCCAGTAATCAAGACCCTTATTTAGAGGTTATTTTAATTTTTATTACTAAAGAATTTAAATTAAATTACTATTTAATAGGTAAGTATTTTTTTTTCCTTTTTTTTATATATATATACTAATTAAAATACTATATAGGCTTTAAAAAGCTTACTAAAAAGCACTTTAGTGTTAATATCTTTAAAGAATTTAATAATATATTATATTCTTATAAGACTTTAAACCTTAAATCTATTATTAGGTAAGTATATTTTTAATATATATTATATATATAATACTAATATTTCTTAGTATTACTAGAGATAATATTAGTAATAATAATACCTTTATAAAGTCTTTTTCTAATTATTTTTTAAATAATTTAGATATTACTTTTTAAGGAGATATCCGCTATACTGCATATATTATAAATATTATAGTATAAGATATTTTAAAGGCTTATTTATTAAATAGGGAAAAAGAAAAAGAATTAACTATATTTATTAATAAAAATTTAATAAATATAGATAATAAATCTTTTATATTAAAAAGCCCAGGGCTTTCTAATAATAGTAAGTAAAAAAAAAGCTTTATATTGTTTTAAAAAAAAAATACTAATTTTAATAGGTTTACTTTCCCGAATTAGACGCTTTATTACTATTATTAAATATTCCTAAAAGCCTAAATTACTTCTTTTAGAAGGTATTAAAAAGGCTAAAGAAAATAATACTATAAAGCATAATAAAAAAATTTTATTTTTAGGTATATTATATTTTTTAATATTTTTTTATTAACTAATTTACTAATATTTAACTTTAGATAATGCAACACATTAGAATTCTACTTATTATATACTTAATTCCTTATTAGACTTAAAAGAAGCTATTATTTTTCTTTTAAGAAATACAGAAAATAAGGAATTAAAAAATTTAATAAGTATAGAAAAAGATTTTCCTTTAATTTCAGAATTAAAAGATCTTTTTTCTATTTTTTTAACTCCTTCTATTAAATTACAAAGCCAAGTATATACTACTTTAAATCTAAGTTTATTATTTATTTATAAAATATTTAATAAACTAAAAGAAATTAAAGCTAGATATAATACTTTAAGCCAAGGAAATAACAATATTACAGTAAGTTTTATATTATTTTTTTATTTTAAGTTATTTAAAAACTTATACTAATTTATTTAAATAGAATCAGTTTTATACTTACTTAAGTAATACTGCTAATAGCAGTATTATTAAGCTAGAAAAATACTTTCCTAAAAAGCTTAAAAAAGGAGATTTAAAAGATTATAAACTTTATCTTTTTAGTATTATTTTAGACCCTAGGTTTAAATTAATACATTTTAAGGAAGGAGGTATTTTATATTATTATAAAAATATTAAAAATAATATATTAGACCTATTTAAAGCTAAATATTATATATAAGTTATTTTTTTTAATAATTATAATTAAAGGAATTTTTCTAATATTTTTTTTAGTATTCAAAACGATAATAATAATTCTATTAATTTAGAAAAATTAAATAGCTCTCCTATTTCTGAAAATAATTCAGATTTTGAGAGTGATTTATATAATAAAGCTATAAAAACTTCTAAAGAATATTCTATATATTTAACAGAAAGGGTATTAGAAAGAAAGGTAAGTTTTTTTTTTATATATATATTTATTATTATACTAATTATTATATAGGAAAATCCTTTAAGCTATTAGGAAAGACATAGTACTGAATTTCCTATTTTAGCTATTTTAGCTAGAAGATATTTAGCTATTCCTACTACTTTAGCCGCTATAGAGTCTACTTTTTCTATTAGTAATAATATTATTACTAAAAATAGAAATAGGCTTAATTCTGAAGTAGTTAAAAAGCTTATATTATTAAAAAGCTGGAATAAATCTATTAAAGAAATAGAAGAGGAATATAAAGCAGAAAAAGAAGAAGAAAATAATATTATATCTTTAGAAGAAGAAGATATTATATTAAAGGAAAAAGAAAAAGAAATATAAAAAAAGAAATATATTAAAAATATTATACTTAAAAAAAATATAATATTAAAAGAAAAAAGAAAAGAAAAGAAAAGAAAAGAAAAAGAAAAGAAAAGAAAAAGAAAAAGAAAAAGAAAAAGAAAGGATTTTAAAAGAGTTTATAAAAAGTTAAAAAGGAAAGAATATTAAAAGAAAAAAAAAGGATTTTAAATAATTTTATTAAAAATTAAAAAAAAACTATATTAAAAATATTATATTTTTAAAAAAGAAATATAATATTTAAAAAAAAAAAGAAATTTTAAAGGAATATAATAATATAGATATTTTATTTAAATTATAATATTTATATATATATAATATATATATTATTTATTTTTAATTTTAATTTTAAATATATTTTATTTTAAAACCTTTATATATATATTTAATTTTCTTTAGTATTTTTAGTTAGTCTTAATATATTAATATTAATTTTTTTTAATATTAGTTATATTAATACTAAAGTTTTTTTCTTTAGTATTAGTATACTAAAACTAAAATATAGTTAGTATTAGTATATTAATATTAAATTTTATTTAGTATATAAAATATTAAGTAAAAAATACTAAGTAAAAAAATACTAAAAAAAAGGTACTAATAGTATACTAATACTAATTTTTTTAAAGTATTAGTATTAAAATACTAATATAGTATTAGTATACTAAAAGTACATAAAAAAACTTAGTATTTTAGAAAACCCTGCATGGCTCACATGGCATTCTTTCTAGCGTCATCAGCCATCCATTGAGCTAGGAACGGAAGCCAACATACTGCGGCACCACAAACACCATTACCGGCATTCCATCTCCGGGTTGTATTGCACTGTGTCCCTCCTCCTATCGGGATCGATACGACTATCTTGACCATGTCGTTGCTGTCGAGGGTTCTCCAAGTTTCAGCTACTTCTGGCGTGTTTATTGTGTGTATCGAACCCACGCTTGTTGTTCCTCGACCAAAGGACTGTTGTTGAAAATGCAATGGTGATGATTACTTGAGCAAACCACGAATGATACAGATGGCGCTTCTTAGTTCTGGCTTTTGAAGCTTGGAGAGACGCCGGCTGCTGATCATCGTTCTTGGATGGAGTTCGTTATGTTGGCGCAAAGCGGAAGCTTGACGGACCCCACAAGCCGGCCCTCGGTACTAATTAATGCAGAGGTGCTATTTACAGTTGAAAGTCTGCTCATCACGAGAATCTCCCCTTTTGAAGAGGGCAGCAGTGGCTGGCTCGTTGACGAAGATTTGGCTTGGCGTCAAAGCTGAAACCAGAACTGATGCTTCCTGTCGGCAGTTGATCGATTCAATCACTGCAGATGGCACTGATCGAATTGCTGATGTTTGGCCTGATAAGTCATTCGTCTCCTTGGCTCAATTATCAAATGAAAGTTGAGATAGCATACGTCTTGCGTCTCGGTGTGCGTCGAGACTTGATGTTTGTAGGGAGCTGCCTTATAGCTGCCTCTTTCTTGTTGGGACGAGCATTGAGATTTCTAACATAGGCAATCTAGCCACTGGATCCCGGAATCCTTCATTCCCGTTATTGCTTTATGTATATGCCTTTGTCTGGATCATTGGAGAGATCCGAGACATGCTGACCAACACCTTGGAGAAATGTTCGATTCACAACATAACTATTCCTTCTGCTGTGTTCAAGAACAGTGTTGTATCATGGTGTGCCAGCTTTGGTAGTCAATTAGCATCCACAGTCACTCACCATCATGCAGCATCCTTCCGCGTGCCGGTTGCACCCTGTTGGTTAAAGCTAGTGCCGCATGACTCAAAGACGGACGGGCTCGTTCTGAGTTGGCTGCAATACTAGCGACGTTGGAAAGAGGCGAAAGCGACAACTTACAGTGCTCTAGACCGGGCTGGGTTTCAGCTGTGACAATGGTTGTCACTGGTGTTGGACAGTGATTTCCCTTTACCCGTTCTTTTCTGTTTGGGCCCGGTAGTCTATGTCATTGGAGTGTTGATCTCGCGGCTTTTCAATATCGAGGCCTCGGTTTTACTGGTAGGTAGTTTAGTCAGACCCGTTGAAATCATGGAAACCCACGGGGATAAGTCGGATGTGCTTGTTCTTGGAACAATATGGATACTACTGAAGATGGAGAGTCCAATCAGGTGCACGAGAGTTTCAGAGGTTCATTGTTTGTTTGTTCTGGAACGATGTTGGGGGATTCAAGGCAACGTCTTTTTTCTGTTCTCGAGCATGAAGATTGGTGCAATTCTGCAGTGGTTGAATAACTCGTTGAACTACGGAGTAGGGACTGGTCATTTGAGAGTAATATTGGCCCTCAACATTAGTAGGCACCTCAGGTACTAAGGTAGTACAAGGATCAAGATACTCGATCAATCGTTGTTTCATTTAGTAATTAACTAAACAATGCTATTGTAAGCAAGCGGTTATCGGCTATACCGTTGTACGGTTACACGGAGCTCTAGGCATCGTGTGGGAACCGCATGGTCAGTCTGGAGACTCGGTAGGGCTGACCTGTATGGATTGAGGCTCTTTACAAAAGATGCTCAGCAACATATAGGTTCATTGTACGACGAGATCAACTAGGACAACGACATAGCTAATACCTAATCAGTACATAAAATAATATTAGTTAATGCTTTCCCGTCTACTCTATGCCTAGCTACCCTATATGGTTGATACGCACAATGCCGGACTGACAGCCCGTCGTACACTTCTCCTCTTGGAGCTAGCGCGATGAGTTTTCCAGAACCTGACCGGATCGGGAGATTGGCCGGATGGCATCATCAGGGCCTCGTCTGATTTGATGTCTGGGACTCGATTTCTAAGCAGAAATACCCGCTTCTTGGCGACACAACACAACGCAACAACCATCACAAGCCGACGAGTTTAACGAGGAGGGACAAGGGAGAGATGATGAAATAGAAAATGGTAATCGGGGGGGGGGCGGGGGGGGGGAATATGTAGACGATACCTAAACATCTCAGTTGTCTCCCACAAGAAAGACAAGCCAAGTCAAGCCACTACCCAACCATATCTGTCATATCTGTCATATCAAACCCGTATCATTCATAGTCTGAGGTGGGCTAGTTGATACTCTTCGGCGCTTCTCTTCTTCTTTACTTTGACGACGGGCGAACCCGCGGAATTGTACCTGAATCTCGGCTCCCCCTCCAAAAAAAAAAAAAAAAAAAAAAAAAAATACTTTGTACGAATACTTTGTTCATTATCCACCTACCAGAGTACTACCTACCCAAGTACCTCACTCTACAAGTTTAAATTTCCCTCTTCTATTACTCCCCCATCAACTATCCGACTCTACTAAAACTTGCCCTGGACCACTGATCGACACGGGCCGTTTACTTCTTTTTTTGCTGTCTCTGTCTGTGTTTGACGTCCAAGACTGTTTTTTTAGTGGTGAGGCTTCGGGTCGTCGCTCAACCAGTCTAACTATCTGGAACCTCGGTCTGCTTACTGATTTATCGACCGACTAGAGCGTGGCTCTATCTATCGTATCAATTTTTGATTGAACAGGGTTTCCTTGTTGTTGTTGTTATCCCTGAAAAAGCCAAACTCCGCGCCAACTCCGATATCGTGGAGAACAAGAACCTTTACGCCTAGCGTCCACCAACCCCCGGTTTCGCTTTATCAAAGAGTTTGTTCTCTTGATACTCTCCTCCTCAGAAAAAAACTCACTATCGGCATATACCATACGGCTGGCGCAGTCTGTTCAGTAAGAGCAGCCTAGAAACTAGGCTGAGAGGCTCATATTTCATCACTTTACCCCGATTCTCAATACCCGGTTTCCGTCATCTTCAACAAAATCTTCCCGAATACCGATCACACCTTACGGCAACTTAAAGCAAGGTGGGCGCGCTCAGGAAACCCCCCTTCAAAGCAGAACCCAGGCATTGTCTCACGATGGGCCTCCTGTAAGCCACAACTCATAATTCATAAGGCCTTATAAGCTGACCTGACTTTAGAGCCTTGGGAACAGCCCTCGATTGGCCCGATGCTAAGAAGCGCGCTCCTCAAGTCAGAGAATGGGGTATCAAGGTGAGTTTCTTTCTCACCCCTCCATATTCAATTGTGCGGTATAAGTGGCGATCTATCGCTAAATCTCTATAGCAACTTCTAGAGATATGGAACAAGGCCAAAGGAAAGGAGCGCGATGCTCTCCTCTGGGGCGACGAGGTTGGTTCAACCATACAATCCTGAATCATCTCAACTGACATCTTATCCAGGTCGAGTATCTTGTGGTAGTTTACTCAGAGGATAACCAGCGAGTGCTGTTGTCTCTTCGTCAAGCAGAGATTCTTGAGGCGTTGGCTACTGATAAGGAACTGGAAAAGCAAGGTGGTTGTGTCCCAGATCTTCAAGACGTGGACACAGCAAGCGCGAAGAAAAAGTACATCAGGCAGTCCCTAGACTTTTCCATCATCTGCTGACCCTGAAATAGAGAGAGGACGATCCCCGTCTTTCACCCTGAGTTTGGACGCTTCATGCTGGAAGCGACCCCAGGAAAGCCTTGGGGCATCGGCTTCAGGGAGCTACTCGACGTGGAACCAGACATGAAGTTGCGGAGAAAGATCGCCAAAGAGCACATGCTTTCAACTGAATATCCCATCACACTCACGACATACCCTCAAATCGGCGTTCCCGGACAATTCACCGATCCCTACTTTCCGCCCTCAGGACCGCGCCTCCGCTCTCAGTTTGTCCCGGATGAGATCGCCAACCCCCATATCAGATTCCCAACTCTAGCCGCAAACATACGATCTCGACGGGGCCGCAAGGTTCAGGTCAATGTTCCCATCTATCACGACAAGAACACACCAAGACCCTGGAAGGATCCTACCGTGGACTTTGAGAAGCATGACTGGCCCGAAGACGATGATGTACGAAATGGAGCTGCCCCTGACGACTTCATACATATGGATGCCATGGCTTTCGGAATGGGTAGTTGTTGTCTCCAGATCACTTTCCAGGCCAAGAACATCACCGAAGGAAGAATGCTCTATGATCAGCTGAGCCCGCTTGGTCCTATCATGCTCGCATTGACTGCTGCTACGCCTGTGTATAAGGGGTTCCTTGCCAACACCGACGTGCGGTGGAATCAGATCAGCCGCTCCGTGGACTGCAGAACCCCCGAGGAGTTGGGAGAAAAGGTAAGGGCACTCTCATGCTCTCCAAGTCGATCAGCACTGCTCACAAGGGAACAGCCCCTCACAGAAGGCGTCCGAAGGATACCAAAGTCACGATACGCCTCCAACTCAACATATATTGCCATAGACCCTCGGTTGAGGAACGAGTACCTCGATCCTGACCTGGTCTACGACTCTGACATCAAGCGTCAGCTTCTCGAAGGAGGCATGGATGATCGACTGGCCACTCACTTCGCTCACCTTTTCATCCGAGACCCCATCGTTGTCTTTGAGGAGGACCTCCAAGAGTTGGACCTCAGCAAGACTGACCACTTTGAGAACATTCAGTCAACTAACTGGCAGCACATGCGTTTCAAGCCCCCGCCTGCTGATAACAGTATCGGCTGGCGAGTCGAGTTCCGCTCCATGGAGATTCAGATCACGGATTTCGAGAACGCGGCTTTCTCTGTCTTTATGGTCTTGGTCACACGTGCAATCCTGTCATTTGACCTCAACTTTTACATTCCTATCAAGAAGGTCGATGAAAACATGGAGCGTGCACACGCAGTTGATGCTGTTCTGAAGGAGAAGTTCTACTTCCGGCGCAACCCTTTCCCTAGCCGCCCCTCGAGAGCCAACACCACCTTTGGTGACGAAAGCCGACCAGGCTCAGCACATCCTAGTCGGCCAGCATCACCTGGAGGCCCAGTGGAGCACGAATTTGAGGAGATGACAGTGAATGATATTATCAACGGCTCGGAGTCGGGAGAATTTCCCGGCTTGATTCCCATTGTCGAGAGCTATCTTGACAGCGTCAACGTTGACGTATCGACTCGATGTCATCTGTCTACATATCTCGATCTGATTTCGCAGCGAGCTTCAGGAAATCTTGACACAACAGCCAGATGGATCCGCAACTTCATTGACGTGCACCCCAGTTACAAGCATGACAGCGTTGTCAACGACGAGATCAACCATGATCTTATCGGCGCCGTGATTGCCATCGGAGAGCGGGAGACGGCCGGGCGTGACTTTGCGGGTCTCGGGATCCACGGCCTAGAGCGTTTGCTGAACGGCTTCCGTGGAGGATGCGGCGGTTCAAGCACAGCACCCAACGGAGAGACCAACGGAGCACAGGCGGATGCCACTAACGGGTCACTGAAGCGCAAGAGCGAGTGGATCGAAGGCCAGGAGACTGAGTCATGAGGGGAAGCGTCATTGAATTTGGGTAATCGGCGTTCTTGGCTGCTTTCTTTTCTTCTGAGCATAATAAGATGTATCGAGAAAGAGAAGAGTAGGGACCAACGGTGGTTTCAGGACACAGCTGCTATATTGAAAGGCTATGCTAAGACACGGCATGGCTGTTACTGAAGACCTTGAAAAGAAATCAACAGAGGGGTGCCATACCAGAAAGATATAAACATTGGGTGATTTTACGGTCGCCAGGGCGATATCTATTCTGCGTTCCCAAGACTCGAGGCTCGCCTCACATGATCCAAACAAAGTCCATGTTAGTCTATACGAGACTGTTCACTTGAACCAAGAAATAGTGAACTCTCAGTGCTGAATAGAGTTCAAAACCAAACATTCAACTATACCGCTCTCCGCAATGGCCCTGACGATCACATGACTCCGTCTTAGTCTGCATAGCACATTCGACATGTCAAGTTTAGCATCACGGGAATTACCTCGTTTGTCTCTCTCGGAGCTTTTCTACAGCATGAGACAGAGCTAACTACAGCACATACCTAGGTGGGTAGGTGTGCAGCAAGCAACTAACTAACTAATTTAATAACAGATGGATCAGATCAGATGGATCATAGAGAGGCCATCAAAACGCCCCCGTATAAGCGAGCTGTCTCCGTGAGCGAGAGAGGGCAAAAACGTTGACCTTGGCTTGGCTTGGCCTGGCCTGGGTACCTCCCACCGCAGTGGCTGTCTGGAAGGAATTCTCAGCCGTGCCGTGCCGTGCCGGGGGGAGGTGAAGATGCAGTATAGCGCCTCTCGGCCGATTCTAGAAAGAAAGACACGGTTCTAGTTGTTGGTTTGGCTTTGGCTTTGGCTTTGGCTTTGGCTTTGCCGCTGCAAGAGTCGCATGTCTTTGAGTTGTGGTAGTTTAAGGGGGCTTTTTCTTTTTCTCTCCTCTTTTCTTGTCAGGGGAC
>NW_024573925.1:1920390-1937172 GCF_900044065.1 Fusarium mangiferae
TGTCTGGAATTCTCGTAAAGATCCATAAAATCCTGTCCTCTGGGCAAAGGATAGAAGTAAAAATAATTAATAAAAAAATAAAAAAATAAAAAAGCCATACTGGGGTAGCTTGGCGTGGGCATTTGACGTGTAGCCTCGGTATTGATGTTTTTTAGTACATGTCGAGAGATATCAACGAGGCGAGGCACCTTGACCGGTCGCCGCATTTGGAGAGTCGAGACACCGGTGAGGGTTTGCTACAGCTGAGAGTGAGCGGTAGAATTGAGTTATCATTATCGGCGAATTTAGTACTTGGCCGTAATAGTAAGGTTCTATAGCTTATGATATCTTTGCTTTTTCCGCTGTCGCCCTGAGTCTATGTATGTGGTTGGGTGGGGGGCTACGGAGGGGGGAGTACGGAGTATTATCTACGATGATCTGTGACATGGGATTCTTAGCTCTGAGCTACAGTAGCTAGTTCGAGGCACGCGGCATGCGAGAGTGCGGCATATCGAAAAGGGATGCACATAGCTACAGCGGGAAAAGATCTGCTAAGCAGAAGGGAACGAAAGTGTCTCTGAGAAATGAGATTGTCGAACGGCGATGTGATCATGTGAGCGCTAGACCAAGACAGACACTACACACATACATGCATGCATACATAGTTACAGGAGAGACAGAGACAAAGAGAGACAAAGATAAAGATACACCCAAAGAGGGAGATGGCCGATTCCGAATCCGATGTTGTTGTCGATGCCGATGCCGATCCGAACGCGAATCTGACATGTATCGGGGCCGAGGCGGTTTGAGTTGAGATCCCGCGCCGGGTCCGGATCCGGAGGCCGGAGGATCAGACAAACTAACAAGATCAGGCATGATCAGGCATGATCAGTCAAGTCAAGTCGAGACAGGCCAAGAAAGACAAAGACAGCATGCATAGCTCGGTTGGTCACAGCAGCAGGTTTGTTTGGCATGAGTTGTAGATAGATAGACATGTTGACCATGCATCAACTGACTCGTCCATTCTCACCCTAGCGATCAGCAACCTGTACACAACGACAGAGGGCTGAGGAAGTGATTGATTAGATAGATAGCTGCGGATAGACGCCCCCGAAATGACAATAAAAAATAAAAAATAATGTACTGTACTGTACATACATACATCTTTTTTTCTCGTATCCCTGTCTCGAAACTAGTGATGCGACTAGAGGTTAGCATTAACGGTGACCAACAGAATCTACAGCAGGGGATAGCATGTATTGGATCGTACGGTAATCTTTCCGCACGGGACGGGGCTGAGTTTAGTGAGCTGATGAGATGCAAGGATTCGGTGATGTACGGAGTACATACTTGTGTATTGCATAGATCAGCAGTACTGTGACTGTTATGTGATAGTCTTGAGCAAATACAAAGACATTAATTACATTTCACCCATATGATAGATATGGTATGATATGATATGTTTTTAATGCAACAACAACAACAAGAACAACAACCACCACCACCACCACCACCACCAATATGGATCCTCTTGACGAGGAGATATACTAGCCAATAACGATAAATTACCATGTCTCACAACCAAGGCCTACCCTACCTGCTAACTGACTATACCTAGGTAGTGAAGCCATCAACTCCATGGAAGTACATATATGTACACACGCCCTGCTGAAGCTGCACTTGCAATTGCCGAAGCACGCCGCCATTCCAAACTGGGCGTTGCGTTGCGTAGCGTTGCTCTCAGACATCCAAGGCTCGATCTCCAAACAGATCTTGCCTTGGCCGGATCGAAAAAATTGACCAGTCGTTCCATTAGCTTGGTGCATAGCGGAACAGCTCAAGTCGAGCCAAGCTACCAAGTCAAGTCAACGGTCGGTCGAGGTCGAGGTCGAGGTCCAGGTACAGGTCCAGGTCCCAGCTGAGTGAGCCACTGAGTTTTGCCTGATCTAGCAGGCCGTATGTATAGTATAATCTTTGACGACGAGGTATGTACAGTATTTGCTTGGTTGCAGATCTCGACAGTAGCAACGGTAGAGATCCAACTGATGTGCTCATCTCGATCAGGTACATGCTAGCTACTCTCTACTCTCTTGTTACTGTATGTAACTACTGTGCTTGAAAGCTTGAAGAGTCATGGCCCCAGTTGGTGGCTGTTGGCCGTTGTGACGGCTTCGGCCTAGACTCGGCCGTGTGTGTGCGCGTGTGCGTAAATATAACTCGACTCAACTGTTGTCTTGAGGAAACGGGTTTCTGGGCTATTGAAAAGTATAAAAGATCATCCATGGAAAAAGAAGGAGGGGAAGAGGAAGAGGAAGAGGAAGAGGGAGAGGGAGAAAGAAGACAAGGTGACGTCGCCGCATTGAACATCTCGGCAGTTGTGATGTTTGCTGCTATAGAAATGTCCACTATTGCAGTATCATCAACAGAGACTCTACGTTAAATCAGGTCCATTCTCCCAAATTAAACAAAACAAGGCAAACCAAACCAAACCAAACCAAACCCAAGTTCTCTTGTCTGTTCTGTTCTGTTCTCCTTCTTTGAACACTACATGCATACACCAAATGCTAGATCAGATAGAGACCCTTATTAACCCACCTCCATGCAACGTCAAAATGCAAGGGATCAAACCCTCACATCTCATCACAACACGTCCAACGTTAGCACGCAACCAACTGAACTGAACTGACTAACAACCGATATCTGTCACCGAAAACGAAAACGCCCTTGGTGTAAAACCACGAGGCCCTTTAGCTTGTCACGTTCCTAAGTGGCTTGGCCAACTTTCTTGTCTTTGAACTCAGCTACCTACCTTACCTAGGCGGGCGTATACTATCCTCCCTTGCATATGCCTGTCTGTCTACGGTACTCTACTCGAAGCCCATGATTCAACCCCTCGTGCTCACCATGCTAGCGACATACCTGTACCGACTCCATGCCCCCATACAATATCTCATCCCAGAGAACCCCCGGGTGAAGTATAAGTATGTTAGGCTGAGGGAGGCAGAGACAAGACCGTGAACTAGACCCGGAGACCTTGGGGGGGGGGGGGGGAAGGACCCTTGCTTCTTTCTCTCCTCTCGGGTGGGAATTCCACGTGGCGGGCGGCGGTCCTATTCCCGTTTTGCAACTTGGCTTTGTCTCTCTGGAATGTCGGCGGTTGAAAAGCATCGAGTATGAGCCAAGAATGACGACCAAATAGGGTTGAAACGATATCTTTTAGAGTTTGTTTTCATAGGTAGGTAAATAAATAAATAAATAAATAACTCATCTCAGCTCAGCTCAGCTCAACTCAAGCCCATCACGATCTAACAAGTACGCTCACTTCTCCTTCCAAAGACGTCCTAGCAGCTTGAACGAGAGGTGGTGATGGAGGAGGAGTCTTTGAGTATCTATCCGTCTTGGACCTCTGCCTCTCCCGTGGCGTCATGTCTGAGGCCTTCTATGCCCGAATCACCAGAAGGTGTTGTGGATAACAGGCCTAGCTGAATGTCAAATCACTCCATTCTATATGCCATACAGTACAGCACTGCACTGCCACTGTAGATATGTACATTACAGTCTGGAAAACTTGCTCAGTAAAGAGACATGTGTATGTATGTATGTATGTATGTATGCATTACTGTAGGTCTCACGGTAATGCACAACACACATGGTTTGGCATGCCACCCGTCAGAGCCTCACTGAAGGACGATAATTTCTAGACCAGATCCTAGATCCTCCATGGAAAAGAAAGCCACATGGATACTTACATGACAGCCTCCGTACATGTAATAGCCATGTAACGCAACATCAGAGAATCCAGCCAAGCACTTGCAGACACGCGGCATAGCAGCTGAGCCCTCTTATCCTGCTCTCGCCCGTGTCACCTTCACCGTGCATGTCACAGCCATTGTGATACCGGAGAGCAAGGGAGAGTTTCTCACCCACGTCTCACATCCCTCCCTCCCCTCCTCTCTCTCTCTCTCTCTCTCTCTCTCTCCCTCCCCCTCGCTACCACAGACTGCATGCTATATAATCCTTCCTGTGCTCCTGTCCTACCGTTCAACTCACCATATAACAGGGGAGGACCAGGGAAGATCTTGGAAAGACGTGCAGATCGCGTGCTTGCAGCCATGTTTCTGATCAAGTATCACAAGAAACAGCGCATACGAGGCCTTGTGGAATCCTTTCGCATTGGACATCCGTCTGGTGGATTTTGTTCGGGCTTTTGGTGGTTCAGGCATCAAGACATATTCATGTATGTCTGGTCTGGAGGATGCCTTTGCAATCGCATGCAGGCAGATCTTTCGATGTATTGTTGCACATAAAAATGTATCTGATATTACTGATACTGTGCTTGGGGTTTGCCACGGCCCATACGTGCGTGTAGCGGATGCAGAACCTAGCGTAGGTAGGGAGTTGATAGGAAATTTATATCGGACGGATAACTAACACTCACACGTACACTGCCCCAGATCTCATAATGTCTTTAGGATGGCAACTTCTTTCTCGATGCTCTCGTCTTATCTTGCAAGTCTCGTCTTGTCTCGTCTCGTCTGTATTGTCTTGTACTACGTAGCCTATCCAGAAACTCAAATCCACAACACCATCACCAACAACTCAGAAGCACATGTACATGCACGCACGTTCCCGTGTCCGATGAGTTCAAGCAAGCTACCCGTTCGTCAGATCTCCCGCTCGTGCCTTGATTAGCCTCCCGTCCCGTTCTCGTCTCCCATGTCCTACCCCCTATTGTTCTGTGTAACTCAGCCTGTCGAACCACTTGCTATGACACTAATCCCTCCAAAGCGCATTGTCTTGTTGGCTTCTGTTTTAAAAGTCACTTCCCGTATAGATGAGCTGGCACCCGCTATTCCCGTCTCGTAGTCCTTATGGGGAATAGATGATTTCGAAATGGGTAGAGAAACGATTTGCTTCACACACTCGATTCAGCACATACTGACAACCTGGGTTGTCTTGTCTTGTCTCTATGTCTGTTTGTTTGTTGTAACTGCAATGCGCCCACTTCTTGGTCTTCTTCTTCTAAACACTAATATCGCAAGACACTGTAGATCAATGCAAGGCCGAGATATCATCATGTACTCCTAACCCCACCAAGGCAAATGATCGCCCCTCATCTCCAGAAATGGCTAATTAAGCTTCGCCAATCTTTCGATAGTCTCGATGCCCAAGTGGCAAATACTTCCGGCCCTGCAGCCGCTGTTTTCTATTGGGCTGCGTCAAGTTGATACTCAAGCTCACATTCACACTCGCAGACTGTCACGGGGATATGTGCACTTTCAAGTTCGGCGTAGTTGATCGCTTTGTGATTTCTCCTTTACCGCCATAAACATCTCCTTTGTTGTAGACCCCGCCCCCTCCTAGCCTTGTTGGCGTTGCTTTCCACGAAAGAACTAGAAACATGTCCTCGGTACCTTCAATTTACTCCTCTTCATGCCAAGTCATCTTCCAGCTTGGATACATGCCGTAAAACCATTGTAATTTTCCTCCCAGGATAACCAATCCCACCCTATATAAAAAATTCCTATCTCCTGCGTAGGAGCAAGGCCAAAATACACATCCGTTGCTGATGTTGCGATGATTGCTCTCCGCTGCCCTCCGCCCATCCCAGTAATTTCTCCAAGAAATCTCTTTTGTCTAGAAAGTCAACCCTCTCTCCTCCCATGAACTCAAAAAGTTACACCATGTTAAACATGGCGTCCATAATTAGACAAACGCCTGTTATGCTGCGGGTCCCTGCTCAAAGCCCAAGGTTTCCCAGTTGTAAAAACGTATATACAGAGAACGATGCAAAGACGCCGTTCTGTTGGATCGGGTATTATTAAACGTGAAGATGTGTGCGTGTGCGTGTATGTGTGAGGCGACTGTGTATGTGTAGACATGCGGGTTGCGAGCTGAAGTTGAAGTCATTCATGGGACAACCGAGCACCTATCCACAATGCATTCAAGCGTCCATGAGCACTTCGTAGTATGGCCAAAACCATCAAGCCAAGGCCTCATTGTCGATGAGCCTCATCTTTAGGACGAATCGACCTCTGCTCGAGTTGGCGTTTTCTTTCCAGTTTGGCGTAATGCAACCCGCAGGCGTTGCAGAGAGTCCGGGCTCCATCAGGTCCACGTCGCCATTCAGGGGTGTCGATTCGATTGCAACTGTGGCATCGTCCAGGAGGAGCAGCACGCTGTCCATCATTAGTTTCGTGTTGAAGAAATCAATCAGGGCCAGAAACTTACACCTCGACGCTTTTTAACTTCCGTCATGCCATATGCTGGCTTCATTCCATCGCCGTACATGTTCACGTCGTGCTCTTCCTCATAAGGCCCCTTCATCTTGGATCCTTCTCGGGCTCGTTCGTTCTGGATCGAAGTTTGCACCAAGTCACGCACTTGCTCCAGTGATCTCTTGACAAGTTCGATATTGCTGAGCATATCGCTAACTTCTCGTTCGGTAGGCAGTCGAGCTGGGATTGGGTGAGCTCCGTGCTGTTCTTGGGCGATTCTGCTGTAAGCTTCGGCAAAATTAAAAATCGTACGAGACGAGGTGCCGATCTGTCAAAAGTCAGCGCTTTGTGTTCTTGGTGAAACATGTAACTCAGGTGACTTACTCGACTCAACGAGTCTTGATAGTTCCAGCTTTCGTAGTGCCTGTCAACTGTAGCCTCGTATCTGGCTCGGGCATATTCAGGGTCGTCCATGTGGGGAGGCGCCCTGGGATCGTAAGATCCGGGAATATGTGGTGGCATTCCGTGTCTAGGGGAAATAGGATACGCAGGCAGGGGCATTTGGCCTGGAGGCAGCTGGCCAGGCTGATATGCGACAGGAGCAGGAGCAGGAGGAGGAGGAGGATGAGGATGAGCGTAGGCACCATTGAGTGGGTGGTGAGGTTCAGGAAGCTTCTGCTCGGGATGGTGGTGGTGGTGTGGAGGTAGATCAGCTTTGGCTGAAGGACTCTGGCGACGGTCAGAGACAGGAGGGAGCGATGGTCGGTTGTTGAAATGAGGACGAGGAGAGTCCGTAAAGGCAGGTCCATCTTGCCGAGGAAAAGATGAGGTCGGGTGGAGAGGTTGAGGAGACGAACGCTTCTCAGCCTCTGGGAATGATCGAGGAGCTGGTGCGAAGGGCGACGGCAAACTCGAACCTGACTGCAGACCCGGCGCATGTGCAACAGGATAAGCTCCAGGTTTAGTGCCCTGGATGACCTCCGAGATTGAGGGCAGCGACTGGCGATTTGAGGGCTCCTGATCGTCGGCTGGTTTTCGCGGTTCAGAAATCATGTTGGCGATACTGGCGGCACCAGAGCTGGGTTGTGAATAACTGGAGAAAGGCGGTTGAGGTTGAGGTGGGTAGTGGGCGGCCGGTGTGATGAGGGTTGCCGTTGCCATGGCGGAAGGTTCTCGATACGACCTGTCCAACAAGATATCCTGCGAGTAGGAATGGTGATGGCGATGATCGGAGTATGGTTGATCGGGCTGAGGTGGGTGGTGTATCTGGTGTTCTGAAATGGTTGCAGAGTGACGGCTGTAAGGACAAGAAATGGGTTAATATGGGAGGGGCAGACAGAAATATGAATACTTTCAAGTTGGGATTTCAAACAGACCTTTGCCTGGCTCCAGAGTCAGCCGCTTCCATAGCGGATCTGGTAATTACTAACGATGATTTGGGACAGTTTTAAGGCCGTAGATGCATCTGACCTGGCTAGATCCGATTGGGGGTGTATGTGATGGACGAGGAAAAAGAGCAGTACGAATAAACGGGGAGGGGGGTGGTAAAGAATGAGGTTCCAGTAGTAAAAGAACTGAAGGAAGTCAGGAATGGGTCAACACGGGACCAGGGTGGGAGATGTGACAATGGACTCAGGTGAGGGTTGGCAATGGGGTGTCAAAACGGGGAGGGGGCCGATGAGGCGAAATGAAAAGAGGCGAAGAGAGAAACAAATAGTAGGTACCAGGCTAGGCACAAGGGGGTGGGTAGATCTGGCGTGTGCGATGGACAAGCGACAAGGGCCCTCGTGGTGGCGCTGAGCGGGACAGTAGCAGGGGGGTTCCGCCATACATAGAGGTCCTGTCCTGGTTCGGGTTGGGTTTGTTCTGGCCGACCGACAGGGGCTTGCTTGAGTTGGCTTGGGTCGTTCAAAGGCTGGCAGGGGAAGCGCCAAACTCAGGATTCCTCAGGAGTGGGAACGAGCTTGATCTAAGAACGACGATACTACTGCTGCTGCTGCTGATGGTACTCCTCTAAAGAGTAGGGCGAGAATCAGAGTAGCGCAAACTCAAGGAGGTCGATTGCCGCGAAACTGATCCAACGGCCGGGGTCTGGGAACGTAGCGCTCCGAATGAGGAGAGAGAGAATGGACGGGTGGAGCTAAGAAACCGCGCACTGGATTGCACCCGTTGACAGCGATGTCGAAGCTAGCAACTTGACTGCGGAAATGCTCAATCGATGAACTTTGTAGTAAATACTGGCTCGACACGACCTTGAGCCACGGCTGGTACACGGCTTGAGATGGAGTCGAAGTCGGGTGTTAGTATGTGTCGGAGCGGTTGATCAGATCCAGTACTGAAATTTGCGATTTGGCCACAGTTGATGCAGATGCGTGCGGTAGCGTTCGTGGCTGTATATCCCAATGTTTTGTTGTTGTTTTTACCTAGGTAGTCTTGATATCTGGATTTCGATGTTTTCCTCTTTTTTTTCTTCCGTCTCCTCTGAGCTGGCTACTCTGTCCTGTGCAAGCAACTAGACAGGGATTGGTTGACTCGCAAAAGAAGGTACAATATTGTACAGAGACACAGAGCCGGGCAGCGACGAGCCACTAGGATGGCGGGCAAGGACAAATCCTGCTGCTGCGGACAGTGGTCTCTCTGCAGGCGCTTGAGTCAGCACAGGGACACAGAAAAGGACAGTACAGTACAAACGCTGTGGATGAGAGTCGAAAGTAGAGGGAGGGAGGACCGAAGATCGAGGTTTAGAAGAGAAGAGCCAGCTACTAATCTATTTGTTGCTGCGGGAATGTGGAGGTGGGAAAAGGTTGGGGAAGAGGGAGATGTTGAAACACGAAGGGCACGAACGGAGGAGGAAAGAGAAAGGAAGGAAGGGAAGAAGACTGCGTACGGACAGTCTCGAGGGAGTGCAAGGTATAGTTCCCAAGCAGTACAACCTTCTGGGAATCACCAACAGCGCACTACGAGGAGATCAGATGTGAGATCGGCGCCTCCATTGTCATCATTTTACCGCCGGAAAATAGCTGGCCTGGGAGAAGCAAGCAACAACCTAATCCAGTCCTGCACGCCCGGAAGCAAGCAAGCAAGCATAACCTATACTGTACATGAGACCCAGCTCGCGCCTGGCACCGGGGGGATAGATCAATTCCGACGTCGATGCATCCATAGTTCAAAGCACTCGCATGTGTATTGGGGAGCGCAACAACCATTTCTGCAACATGCAATAGGCACAGTACAATATAGTACACCAACCTCCAACCAGGGGAGCTTTCGAGTCTGTCAGTTTCCTCAGTGCATGGATCGACCGGTACGGTACCAGGGGCCTGCGGCGCGGTTATTTGTCAGAGATCCTTATCCAGATCACCCGATCAAAATACGGCAATGCTCCTTGCCAAATCAACGACGACCTCTTTGCATATAACTATCGTTATGAGAAACCATCATCTGGGTGGTTCGTACTAGAATTGTCAATGTCATCTCTGAAACCATGGCCCGAGCAAGACATCGAACGTCACAAACAAATCGATCAGCAAGTGCGCCTCAGCAAGCTTTCATGCTGCGGCGTTGAGTTGTGACGCCTGGGGGAAACGGTCGCGGGTAGGGATACCGCCCACGCGACAGGGATTTCAAGTTCGCTTCCACTGGCTAGGGGACACGATGGCATGACGGTTTACGATATGGTATGGGTGGGGAGAGGAGAGCGGTAGGGATCCGAAGAGAATCGATCATGGATGTGTGGGGCTCGGAAGAACAAACAAGGATCAGTGACCGATGAAGCAGACAAGGGCAAAGAGAAGGCCATGTTGCCCTAGGGCTGGGCTGGGTATGGTATCTCATCTATAGCAAGATCTCGGGGAACTTGCATCTCTTCACATGCTATGTTCATCATCAGTATGCATCCTTTAGGATTCCGTATTCATCAGCCATCACTGCGCCGCCGCCGCCGTCGTCGTCGCTTTCGCTGAGGCTCTAGAGCAAAAGGTGAGAGTCGAAGAAAAGTCGAGACACTGGTGGACTTTTCATCGTTACCGTCGATTCAAACACTGACCCAGGCTTTGCACCAATTGCTGGGGCATGACGATAGCCCGGTGCAGTAGCGTCTAGGCTTTGGAGATCTCCAATCTCAAGTTCTGCAAAATGGTACGACTTCCGGGGGCCCTTGCTCCTGGGGTGAGCAGCGGTCTGGTTTTAGTAGCCCACAAACAACACAGGGAGACCCCCCCGGACCACACCACTCAATACCACTCAAATGTGTGCTTATGATTTTTTATGAAGCTCCCACCTGGGCAACAAACCATCTTTATTCGGGTCCTTCTTTCCAGTGTCGTATCGCGATGATTCAATAGTGAGGGCGAAATCAAACGAGCTAGTTACTGCTGGGAGATTATAACCCGGCACTGACATTTCTCTGAGAGAAAGGAAAATGAGCACATTGGAAGAAGATCCCTAGCTGGGAGGCCTTGTAAGAGTGGTTTGCAGTGAGTGTTACTGTTGAAACTTAGCATTCTCTGACTGAGATGGAAACCTATCTCCCATCGACACATCACATTTCGATTCAGCACAGGTCCCCTGCCAACTGTATTACACAGTTGTATTGTCCCCCATCCCCTGCCGCAATGCGCTAAGGGCGTGGGAGCTAGGAGTGCAGCGCTAAAATGAGAGAAATAGGGGCAAAGCGCGAGAAACATTACAAATGACGGCTCAGATGGAAGATGCGCGAGATTGACATATGGCAAGGTGTCGATGACGCTGAGGAGCAACGGGCAAGCTGGGTGACACTGCAAACCTCATTGCGCGGATCTAGGAACGATGGGATGAGCAGCGATAGTTATGGTGATTTTGCCAACGAGGACATAGTAAAAGCATTGATGCCAAGCCGCTTCATCGAGCCCTCAGAGCAATGACGAACTGATGAATGTTGGACAATGGACGATGCGCGAGATGGGCCGCTTCCCATACTCAGATTGGGTGCCACATTGTATGGGCGGCACCGCAGCCAGGTACGTCAGTGGGCAAGGACCAGGCCGTCAGCATCTTATGCCCACCTGGCTAAGGAACAGGAGGTCTCACTTGGAACCCGTCGAACTGACATGGAAGAAACTTTGTCGAGCTACCCAGACTGCACTTGATCCGAGCCCAGCACGTGTACCTCACAGGTAGTTCTTTATGAGAAAACCTAATCCGAACGGCCCCCGCGGCTCCGCAGGGATGGTCCATCCGCCACCACGCGAAGTTGTCGACTGGGCGCCGCTCTGGCGGATACACATTACCCAAGTAGCAGAGAAGAGCAGAGATGGCCTGGGGACCTAATCTCACAAGATCAGACACGGCCTCGATTAGTGCGCCGCCATGATGAACGTGTGGTGGGCATGTCGCCACTCCACTCTCCCGGCAAGCCAAGATGAGATGAATACGTAGAGTCCATGCTTGCGCTTCATCAGTACTAACATACGTACTAACGTAATGGAAGATGCTTCCATTGGACCATCCAATACGTATCGCCCAACGACAACCCGTCATGTTTCAGCCGATAATTGATCGTAGATGGCTTTTGGTCGATAAATTTGACGAGATAACGATGTAACCCTCAGTAATGGCATGCCCTATGCATAGACTGTAAGTGAAGACGAATTCCAGACCGTGCCACGCCAAATCATGTCAAAGCCAGTCTATCGTGTAATACCAACTTTAGTTCTCTCCTACTGTTGAATAACCTGGCGATGGTATTCGTCGACCTTGAGAATAAGGCTTACCCGCCTCAGATCATGAAACTTCAGGTCAAGCAGAAGATCGTATCACTAGCCTGCCCCTCAAAACAAATCCTGCGGAAGACATAAGAGATACTAGCGCAACGCGGTATAATAAGTGTGTTGTGCATCACTGTACATCATATCGTCGTATCCCGGTTGCCCGATCCATTCTCACCCCAGCATCATCCAAGTGGTCCATCGCGCATTCTCATGTAATCTCCGCCGACCCATTCTCATTCTCACTGTCCTTCCAGAACAGCATACAAAATAGGAAAGGCTAGTGTGCCCTCAAGTCACTGTTCCTGTGAAGCTTTGGGCTTCGACGCATGTCAAAGCTCGGTTTGATGCTTCATTTGCCTGGCGATGAGCCTTGTTGCTCTATCGTCTTGGCTGTGACCCCCAGATGTGACCTTGCAATCACAAAGACCCTGACGGAATCATGATCTGCACGAGCTCGTGCCATTAATGTGGTAGAGGTGAGACCAATGTCGCATATGAAAAGAACCTGTTATGTAGAACAACATGGCAGAAGGGGTTGTTTAAAGCACTGGCCTTTTCTTGACGTCGATGAATTGCTTAATCTCCTCCGCCAGGGTCCTGTTCCTTGGGAACACGCGAATTTACCTCCATGCACTGCTAGGATGGCAGATGTTGCTCCCACGACATGGGTCTCCCTGCTAGTGACCACCATATGGTAAACATCCCCATTGAGAGAGATATCATTCACGATGATGTTTCCAATCACTTGGGACTGCATCGGCGGTGCCGCTGGATAGTCAATTGCGTGTGCCTTGTCTTGTCATGAGCTTAGCGAGCCAGCCGAGGGCCTTGTCTAGTTATTCGTCACCCCGCCATTTCTCCAAACTGTTTTTCCCCCTTCATTGTCAATGAGTGTAAACACGTTTTTAAGATATCTATATCCCCCATGGCCTGGCCAGAAACCGCCGTTTCGCGCGAGCTAATTCATATAGGTGAGTAGTATGTATTAGTAGGGGAAGCTCGTCATAACCGATCTTGCCCAGGCGCCGAGAAGGCGGTGACTTTGGTGGGCTATCAGGTGTATGCAATTCCATTGAATGCTCCCGGTTTCATATGTATATAGTGAAGAACATATCACGAAAATTACAAGGACCCTCCTGCCTGGAACCTGACCTCAAGTACTTTTGGCATTGAGTAGTTTTCGATTCATCCAGTCAACATTCTGGTAAGTTGCTCTCCGAATCGCCTACTATTGTTAGCTACATATGATGGCGTTAGATATCTTGCAGCTCGCCTGTTAACTACTGCAGTGCTACGGCGTTACGTTGCTCAATGATGAGACTAGCACGACTCGGAGAATTCTGCCAATGCAGTACCAACACATACTAACGTACGTCCTGTGCTTGTGCCATCAGCAATTGCGTTTCTAGCCGAGCCTGCTCAGGGATGCCTTATTGATGTTACTCACCGGAAAACTCTGCCATGCAATCGGATTCAATCGGTAAAAGGGCTACCTATGCCTGGTACAGCGTGTGCCTACCTATGTCGGGGCGGAAATGGAATGCTTCTAGCCATTCTAGCCTTCTTCCTCTGCACCACTGAGGTGGAATCCAACCCAACGGTGTAACTTAGTACCAAAATTACTGTACTGTACCGTACCCAAGCTACCAAGGTAGGCAGCTGAGACGCCCAAATCGCAGGGCTGTCTGCTGGGAAGAAGAGGCCTGCCGAGAACTGGAGTAGTCCACTTATCTACGGAGTACCGATGGAACCGATAGAAGCCCCAATTGCTTCCATTCTTCGAACGGCAGTCAGCTCCTAATCTGTCCAATCTGGCCTAGCTTGATTGACCTCCAACATTAAATCGACCCACCAAGATCAAAAGAGCACGATGCAAGCCTCGAGATGCTGGGTTTCGTGCAGGAACATGAGTTTTCATCTTTAATCTCCTCCTTGCCTTTTTCCGTACCCACCCCTCCATAGTAAATCCCGAAGCTTTCTCGAAATCATCTGGCGGCACAGTCCATCATTGTTCCCGAGTCATACGTTTTCTTGCCATATTGCGATTCGACCCGACCTATTCCCCGGGTCATGATGTTTTCTCTGCCACGTCCAATACCGTACTCTCTCTATATGCCCGCCCAATCTGCAAGCATTTGCCTGTTGGTGGATCTATTCGATCGTCTGGGCACTATACAGTAGCTGTACCACCTGCCTTCCATGTTCAAAGGCCCTGGATACAGCGAATCGGATAGCAATTTGTCTCTGTATTTCACAGTAAGAAAGCATGGCGACTGCTTGGCGAACATCGGATCCGTATACTCCTTGTGCCTTGTATACCAGCCGCACGGGTTCGATGGCCAATACGAGAATTCCTCGGCTTGTTTATGGTGTTACACTTGTTCAAAACGGCCAATATCTTGCCCATCATCACAAGAGCAGCAATATGCACTTGGGGGCTCGGACACTTTCAACCTAGGGTGCCGCCCAATGAGACGACAGGACATGGGCTTGTGCTTCCGTCATGCTGTCCTCTCCGCTGTATACAGAACTGTCATTAACGGTCGTCTCCCCTCCTCGGCTCGTAGCCCAAGGGTTCCTATTTTCGTTGAAGACTTGACTACTGTTCGGTCTGCCCGAATTCGTGAGATGAGAGGCGCCTCAGACAGCCGAGCTTTCTATTCATGTGATACTCGGCCTTTCAACATGCCCTTGAAAGGCATTAGTATGCACAACCTGGCTTTCCACAGAATACCTCGACATGAGTGAGGTACAGAGCAAATTTTTCCAATGTAAGAAACATTCAGCGAATTGCTGGCCCCTACCTGCATGTCGAGTCAGGGGTGTCAAGTTCGGGAATAGCAGACATGAACTAGAATAGGGTGCCCAGGGTCATGCATGCATGCATGCTTCGCCGGGCTGAAGAAAAAGAAATGTGCCCGACTTGTACGACTCCCACATTTTACAATCGGCAAAAGCACAATTTTATTATCTTTCTTTTGTTCCAGCAACGCGGGCACCCTCGTCTGTTACAGATCCTCGTGGGCCATATGTGTATCAGACTTACAGTGTTTATATCGGGTAAAATATCGCGGGTAGATATCTCCGGCAAACTTTGTTCCTACCACAAGACTTGCCATACCGGCATTGATCCGCCAAAACACACCAACCCAACGCAGTTACGCCGCCCTCCTTCGCTTCGAGCTCGCGGCGTTAGACCAGAAGAGAAAGTTCCAACGGCCGGGATCTAACGCTAGAGACAAATCGTCGATTCAAATGTGCCGAGATGGTCCAATCTGGGTGGTCAGCCAATGGTCAAGTAACGGTTAGTCGATTGCTACTGGCTAGAGGCTTGGTAGGCCCGGCCTGCGTGAAGATGCTGTGCGGCGCTGAGCTGTGACTGTGCGACGCAGGACGGTAGCCAATGTCGTCAGGGGCTAGATCTCGAACACTGTGGCTATCCCCGGCGCCGAAGGGATATCTAATTCCTGTGGAAGCGATCATGAGATCCCCACGATGCGGCGTCGTGCACGGTTGGAGGTAGGGACCAATTCGAGCCATTGGCAGCCCTTCTTCGCCCACCATCAGCCTCAATTGCGTGTCTTTGAGTTGCTACTAAGCTTTCCTTGGACAAGCCACCACACGCTGGATTGAGAATCGGATTGGGCTCTGTGGGCCGGCACAGCTCGATCTCACACCGTGGCAGGCTAGGGAGACTAGAAGCCTAGAACATCGTCTACTGCAGCGAAGGCTTGCGAGGTGGTCTGATGTCGATCACTCTGTGGGACTACGGTACGTACAGTGACTATTACGCGGTAGTTGATGAAGGCAAGCTTAATCCTTGAGCATTAATGTGGCCATCCAGCCTCCCCAGAGGTGACGCCCCTAGCCCACAGGCTCGCCGCCTACACATGACAATGCAGTTGTACCAAACAGCCATTGTTATTGCATTCATTGCATATGATAAAGAGACAACAGGCGAGGTTCTTGGGGACGGGGGTGCGCGGCTGATCAGGTTGAAATACATCAGCATTGCTGTTACACAGCCAGCTCATCAGACACTTATGGATTCTTACACGTTTATGAGCCCTGAGTCACTGACTGGCATTGGGTTTAATTCCCTTCAAAGGTACAGTACCTAACGACGAGAACAATCCTTTCAAGACTTGCAGACAATACTGTAGTCCCGGTCGGTGAGAGTAGCTGGGGGGCGTTTTCTGTGATGCCATCTTGATTCACGCCTCCCGTCACGCCGGACGGTAGCAGGTACTAAGGTGCCATCTATCTACTACTACCAAGACTAAGGATTGCGGGCGCGTTTCCGCACACTACACCAGATCAGATGCGCCCGTCTCAGCTCGGTCTACGTACATTCGGATACTAATATTAATAAATAGTTTGATTTCTTTAGACGGACGGGACACGCTGCAAGATCCAGGTATCTCGATCCGCTATACCCCGAGGTATCGTATCGGCCGATGTTATCCTGCAACCTTCACCCTTTTGTCGTGACGTTGTGCTGACCACTGCGGGTACTTTGTCCCGCAGTGTTGGCACCACCCAAAGAAACCAAAGTCGCCAGATCGAATGGTTTAACTGGAGTGGACTATAGCCCCCGGTGAGCAAGTTTCCCATGGTGTTGCATCGGTCACTGCCCGTTTCCTGTTCTGGTATTCAGGTGCCGTATGCGTCTGCACAATCTGTACAGAGCACTACATTGGAGAACAGCCCCCTTTGCCTTGTGAGGTCTCACCTTCGGGGGTTTTCTTTTTCTTGTTGCTTTCTGGGTGGTTTATCTGATGACTGGTAACCAATGACCTCCTTGAAGGTGGATCTGGAAGCTTAACGGTACCGGGGGG
>NW_024573925.1:1937217-1987816 GCF_900044065.1 Fusarium mangiferae
GGCCTCAGAAACGTGTTTGACTTGAAGCTAACAAACTTACAAACTTATGGACAAAAAGGTAAAAATGTTGAACCATCCAAAGGCTACCATTACTGAATGCGGATGGCCTCTCCACTGGGGACACACGTGGTGGGCCGCAAATGCAGGGCGACGGGCGAACTGCCTCTCGAATCCCACCAACTGGCAACATTCCATCCGTGCAGGCGAAATGCTTGCACTATAGGAGAAGGCGTACGGATACGTACTTTGTTATATACGAAATGGAGACAGAGTTCTTTGGCAATGGCTGGTCGTCGCCATATCCGAGTGTGGGCCTGGGACCGAATGAGACGGGCTTGGAGATGCCAAGCTTGTGAAGAGTACAAAAGTTCATGATTTCAGACAGAAAAGTCGACTAGGTACATACTGACTGGCTGGTTTTACATGATATCACGCTGGAGAAGCAGATTGTGGAGAGATTATACGGCTCAAGGGCTCGGGCAACTTGCCTTGTTGGCCGCAATAAGAATTCACACGCGTGATGGAGATGGTCCACATCCATAACATACATACCTTCCAGGAAATATAGATCTACGCATCGGCTCCTGGTATTGATGCAATCTCTGATTCATATCCGTTTGACAGGCACCCCTTCCAGGCCTAATCGTTGCTTTCCCCTCCGAGTTTTTATACGCAAGTACTGTATTGCTATAGGTCATAGATACGAGGCCCAGGAACCAAACTTTGTCGGCAGTTGGTCAAAGTTTATTATGAAATCTACCGAATGGGATCTGCAAAGTGTCGATTATTATGCTGGTCTTGTCCAAACGACTTTGATTATCAAGGTCCCAACTTCATATAACGATGCTACAATGAAGTCCATGAACCTTGTGCCATTCTTAATAGCACCACAGGGTCTTGCTTGCTGTTGGTAACTGTTCTGTTGGATCCTTCTACCTGAGGTAGCTCTCCTACCTACCTACCTAAGGTAGGTAGGTGCCAGTCAGGCACCCCGTTAAACTTCCATTACGGGAAAAACGGGGTAATCTCCCGCTGGGGCTTCCTTGTCCTTCACTGGGCAGTTCGTGCCATGCCAAATTGTTCTGACAGCAGGCCCTGGTAACCTAACTTCAACTACCTAACTACCTAGACACTACCATGGGAACCATGGTCTGCGTTCGTTAACTCTACCAGACAAGATCAAAGCGCGCTGTTGTGTTGTAACGATATCGGCCAGCGGCTGGCTCTGGATTGAACCTCCCGGCCCTTCTCGTCCTCGTCGATGACAATCCAATTCGTCGTCGAATCTCGGTTGAGAATCAGCTTTCGATATTCCTAATCCTTACCACATGAAACGGTCAAAGGCAAAACGCCTCTCTAACTACAAATCCTCATCAGCAGTGATATGATGATATGCACTCAATATCCTTTTGAACTACGGTAGGTAGAGTCATCTCGCTGCCACTGTTGAATGTTTGAATTTCAATTCGGCTTCGGCTGGCCTCAAACCTGCGCCAGCCCAACCGATGTTGATCAGCGCGAGCCATGGGAAGTGACAGAGTGGTTGCCGGCATGGATACCTAAAGTGTCACTTTGGTAAATCATCCCCGATGGATCTCATGCAAGCGCCGCTGCTACATACAGTACAGTACAGTACAGTATAGTACAGAAGCCCTGAAAGTTTCAATCCCCAGCTTCCAGCCCTCCGTCAGGCCCCCTGGCCATCGACTGGCCTCCCTTCGATCTTCGCAAATCGACTCTGTATGTACGTACATGGGCCCAGCGATAGTTCGTATGAAAGTCACTTTCCAAGTTCTCCTAATCTAACAAAACCAACAGTACAACAGGGCATCCTTTCCTAAAGGAACCTTATGCATTGAGGATTATGCTGTTGAGCAAACTAAGACACATGTCGACAGTGAGCCCCTCCTTGCCTTCTCATCGGATGTCATGGTCGTTCTGACAGGTCTCAAGACTAGCCTAAACCCGGGGGTGTTCTCACGGCACAGATATCGTATAATATTCGCCGAGAGTTTAACCACAAACAGGTATTCTGAGGTACATCTCGCACAGGCAACTCAACCCAAATGACCCTAACCGGACCAATGTGACGGGCGTTGGCAAGGTCTCATCCAGCCGTACATAATTAACGCAAAACAGATCTGATATGATAAGTGGTTGGTTAACGGCACATCCCTACCACTCAATGTTCTCTGGCCAACCACGCCCGTCCCGACATACCTAAGTGTGCTGCAGCCTCTCGATTCCAACGGTCTCGATGATGCACAGCACTCAAAAAAGCAACGAATAACGTTAATTAACAAGGCTCAGCCCGTTGCCAGCCCCTTCTCGAGAGCCGATTTGCAGACACGCTGGTCGCTTTCTGAGATGCTGATAAGCGCAGCATCAGCAATGTGATATGGCGAATCATTCGGCAGTACTTTCACATCGTGCATAACGCGTCGCAAACCCCAGACTCAATCTGAGATGCGAGTCAAACTGAACAGGCAATCACACCCTCTTCTGAATAAGCCTTTGGAGACAATCAAGCATGAGGCCTCCACCGTTCAATCATAAGTATGTATATGTGCTGTGTAAAGCTAACTCTAATAAGATGCCGGGAAACAGTAGCCTCACATGCGACGCCTTGTCAACTGCCGACAACGAAGCATGGTGCTATTCTCGAAACCAAGCATCTCGCGATGGCGACTACCGCGAACACCTTTGCGACCCTTGGGCGGACTGGAAATGGTCGTTGATTGGGTGTTCAGTCCTCGTAAGCAGAGCAAGATGTTGGGGGAAGTAAGACCCTCCCCACGACACATTCAGCCAACGCCAGCCGATCGGATCACGGTACAATGACGTGGCCGTGCTTCCACAAAGAGGCCCCCAGATCGATTCCTGATTTCTGGGTCTACACCTTGGGTCCTTGGCCTCGAAACATTGCCGAGGCGCACACGGAGATGCAGATGGAGCTTTCCACCACAGTGCTGGTGACGGATTCCAATGCTACCCCAAGTCCAACTGTATTTTGTGAGTTGACAGGGGTGGGTTGCGCCCGAAGCGATCGGTGAGGGTTTAGGGGTTGCCCGTGGCTCTTCCAAACGCCAGATTCCCGCTCGGTCAATGTCGCTAGTTGGTCATCATATTGAGCAGTCAGATATACTAAACGGATTTTGTGTAAGCTGCTTGCCACTCACGAGAGGGATTTGTGCATGTCACCACCATATCAGATACCACGATCATGATGAAGGCAAAATACTTATGTATACATATTTAGGCTGAAGACCAGCGGCGAAGCATCTGACACAACATATCGTGCAATCATTCCAAAGGGATGGATTCCCATTGAGCAGCTCAGTCAGGAGAAACAAGGACAGGGGTCTATCAACCATCAACACCAGGACGGAATGGCGGGAACCCTGGGATCTGGCTTGCTGTGGGGCGGATTCGACAGTGCGATCGTCTGATCCCAGGGCGCCGTGCGCTAGTGAGATCCTGCCCGTCCCGGGAACACACCACACCGCTTTCAGTGCTTCCATACACCCCTTTTCGGTGAGGGCAAAAGCAGAGACCGTCAGTGGTGTCCCGAAGCATACATACGGGCGACCAGCAGCCGAAGTCTACGACAACAGTGACACTTCCAGACTTGATTCGTCAACTCCATGAGTTCGATTCGATACATGCATAGCGGGACAGCGACTGCGTCAGGGCTGCAGGGAGACACAAGAGACTTTTGAAAAATCTGAGATTCTGGGCCCGCGCATGAATACGTCGATCGCAGAACTCCATTAGCTCGTCATGTCAAACATGCAGCATGACCCTTGGAACCTACCAAGCTTCCTGTCCAGGTAAAAAGAGAATCGGCGAATACTACCGGCCAGCATTATGCTATCACTCGCCAGTTCTAAAAATCTGCGTCGTTTGCGCTTTACCGCCTGCGCACGACAAGCGCCAAGGGTTGTGATGTACGAAGTAAGGTCCTTGTGGTCATATTAGAACTGGCAAGGAAGTTGTTGGCTACCATTACTCAATATCAACCTTGGATGAATGCCAATGTAGTCTTGGCCAAGAACACTCAGACAAATCACCACTTTGACTACCGCTGACTTGACTGGCAGCTTTCGGACCTCCTTTATTCAGTTGTGAGTTAATAGTGCTTGTGCAAGTGTACAGCATATTTGCACTATCATTGAAGGCAAGGTGCAAGACTTCAAGCCACACCACACCCAGCAACGACTTCACAGTGCGCATGCACGGGTATGCGCGTAGTGCTTTCTACTAACCTTGGCATTGAAGAGTGGCCTGATTTTGTAGAAAGCCACTATCGGGCACTTGCACGGACTGCCCAACTGATCCTAGCTCCGGACCGCTTTGACGGTTGGTCAGCCTCGTTGGACCGTAATCGCTCGCGACAAGGCTAGCGGTCAGATCGTTATTTGCGTCCGTGTAGAAATTGTCTGAGAGAAAGAAGCTATCAAGCAACCGCCACGTTCTTTCTGGCCTTGGGCTTTGAGTTTTACGAGTCAACGGCGCTTGGAGGCAGCTTCTAACCGAGCTCCAAGCGTACGCCACCAAAAATATTCACGCTATGGACAGTTTTACGGAGTCTTCTCATTGCTGGTTCTGAACGGTGGAGTACGTGTCGGAGTCAATGACTTCGGGCAGTATTCCGCACCAGAACTCTCAACCTGGAACTGTTTATCACCTGGTCAGTCCAAAAGGATGCTCTCAAGCTAACAGAGGATCATCTTTGCTATGGCGCCTGTTTGATGTAGCCGTACCATGGCACGAGAGGCTTGGTTCTCCTTCCTCTGGCACCGATTCATCATCTCAGCCTTGCCAACCCTGGCTAGAAGCCAGACTTGACCGATAACTTATTTTCAGTCGGATGAGGCTTGTTTGCTTCTTCTACAGACTATCTCAAAGGAAACTTGGGACCAATCATGTTAGCTGGGCTGGCGTGATCGATCAATTAATCATACGATATGCTGAAAAGCTTGTGCATCGGCTCCAGGAAACTTTCCTTCGGAGAAGTGATGAGATGCGATCGAGTTGACCAGTCATCAATTAAGCTGCGAAATACTCATAACCTCCAGTGCCGGATGATTGACGATGACACGTATAGATGCAAGCAATATGGATAGGGGAATACAATGCATACGACATGGCAAAGAGAATTGGCGGGAGGAGGGAACTGGATCAAGCCCCTTTCTCTCTCTCTCTCTCTCTCTCTCTCTCTCTCTCTCTCTCTCTCTCTCTCTCCCCCAGAGATTTCTGCCCAGAAACTTCCTCGTGCGGCAAAGACTTTGTCGGGTTTTTGTCTCCCAAGAATGTCATTGCATCTCGGCTGAGCTAATCGCCATCGCATCGCATCGTTATCGTATCTCATCTCCCCCAATATCATTGCGGGGTGCCACCCTGACTGGGCTGGGAGCTGGTTGACACCCCCACTAACTACCTACCCAGGCACGCCCCTTGATTCTCCTTGACTCAACTTCAATGTGTTGACTCACTTCGATGCTGGCCATTCAAGGTTAAGGACAGACTGGGGAATATCATCGATGTGTCCATCGGTTCATGAAACACACGATCTTTTTGGGAAGAGTCACCCCCAATTCCTGCACAATCTGAAGTCGGGCTTGGGGTTATGCTGTCACCGTCACAATCACATCTATGAAGAATGGTACCAAGTGACCCTGATCAAGCACACGCCGTGAATATAAGTTACATAAGTTGTGCCAGTTCATGAGACAACTCTCTGACCATCGTCATGAGTCAAGGTGAGCATCATAGTGAACGCCACGCATGATAGGCAGTTCCAGAAAAAACTTCGAGAAGAACGCCAGGCAGTGATTTGGTTGAGCCAGAGGCGTCAGGCAAATGGGAGAACTGCCGACCTAGCGCGTCCTTGATTTTCGGTGTCTTGTTTCCCATGATCATGCATGACAGGAGGAAGCTTTTGGCGAGGACCTCACCATACCATACCATGACGCAACTTGTTCCCCGGCAGTCTCCATCATGGTTCATCCATGTCTCTGGGTTTATTTTCTAGCTGCGTTTTCGTCGGGTGATATCTGCATGCTCTAACGGCTGCCTTTCTTTTTCGACGTACGTTTCGTGGCCTAATCGTCCCACGAGTGCTGCATTAGCGCCTAGAGTTGTATGGTGGCCGTCGATGTTTGCTTCTTCTTCTTCTTCTTCCCCTTCCGCCCAGGCAGTCCCCTCTAGCATGTGGACATTATTTCACTGCAAATTTGCTTTTTGCGCATCCCTTTTCCAGTTTATCATGGCATGATTCTAGTAATCCGTCAAGGACTGCCATTACCATCTTCGTCTTCGGCTCCGCACTCTGGAATTATATCACAGATCATGGCCTGGGCCGTCCTTCGCGTTAAGGACCGTGGAGCTTCTGGCGCAAGGTCCAAGAGTTGCAAAGCGGGCCCTCTTTGAGGGTCTGCTTCGTCTTGTATCGGACAACACATCTCAAGGGCCCGAGATCATGCACTCGCTAGACTCCAACTTAGTCATGTCGCGTGTTGAGTGCGGTCTATCCAGCGCCGGTTGGTCTCTCGTGTGACATGTGTGGAAATGGAGTAATCGTTAAGGTAGGTGAACCCTTGTTGACACAAATGACATTCTAGCTAGTCATGGCCATGCCGCAACTTGCACCTGGGTGTGTGAAATCTAAGTCTACCTACGTCTTGGTCAACTAGGACATGTTGGCCAGAATGCCCGTTTTACCCAACTCGACCTCGGCCAGACGAGTTTCCGCGCGTTGGGGATAAGATATGGATACCCTCATTGAATTCATCTAGCAAATCCATGGGGATTACGGGATGCTCTGTTGAGAACGACTTGCCCCCCGAGACTACTGATGCTCCGGCTCGTGAGCTGGCCATGGCGTTGATGAGATCAAGCCCCTGGACCCTAGGATCCTCCCCTCGGGTAATTGTGTCGATCATTCTGGTTGGATGCTGTGGTTGGCTGGTTTCAACTCAATAGTGAGTTGACTCGCAATTACCTTGGGACCTTAGGTCGCGTCTAGTTAGTGTCTAAGACTGAGCTGAGACGCTAATTACTGCATCTCAGATCCCGCACGTACTGGACAGTCATCCCTCTCTCCCTGCCTCAGTCGCTCGCTCTGACCGCTGATGGCGCTGTCGAGAAACGGAGTCGTTCACAGCGCTAGAAGGCCCCTAGATCAGCCAAGAGATGATATGGCAATTTCGAGACAGCGGCTCCGTGGCCGATCCAGGGTCCTCTGATTCAAGACTCAGATCGAGCGATGTCCTCTTTCTGGTATCTCAATGGGCATTGTTTGGCCCAGTGGGTTGAAGCTGAGATTAGGGCGAACCCCAGCCGCTTCTCCGGGGCACAGCTATACTGAATCGGTGGTGGGTTTCCGAGCAGCGCATATGTGGGCGCACGACATACATCCACTGTCAATGCACACAGAGCATTCAGGTCCAGTTAGGGAGTGAGTGAGGGTGAGTCTCAGGGAGAGCGAGCAAGCTCCTGTCGTAGGAATGGTGAGGCTTACGAGCCGCCAGATTGACCCTGCACGCATCTACAAGCCATGGCCGCCGTGCCTCTGACTGCCATGGCACTTACTTGAGACAAAGCAATGCCGACTATTGCAGATGAGATTGGGTTGAGCTTGAAAGTCTCCTGCCAGATTGGGATGCCATTTGGAGTCTAGTTATACTCTTAATTGAGCCGAGGTAGCTCGCGAAGTCCTTGAGTTATTAGTACTCAGGTTGGCTCAGTTGAATGATTCTGGCTTCAACATTTCAAGATGCACGAACCATCCTCTCCTAAGGGCGTCGTACTTCTGCTTTGGTAGTCATGGCAATCTTCTTCATGTATTTCAACATGGGATCAGATCATGGGTAGACTCGCTGGTTGCTTTTCGTCTTTGCCGCTCTGATCCAGTATTATTTGTACGTGCACGATGGCGATGCGGTTGGGAAAACCTTGCTAACTATGCAAGATGGCAACGGTGACGGCCGTATAATGGAAATGTGACCCTTTCTCGTCTTGGCTATTCCTTGTTGGGTAGACTTTGCTCTTATTTCTCGTCCCGTGCGGCATTTGAGATCTCCGTCCTTTGACATGATACATGCTGTTTTTTGTTGGTTGGCAATACTCATAATATGATATGACATAACAGAGTTAGTTGACCGGTGGTTGGTGGTTGGTGGTTGGTCCTTGGTTTAGAGAAGACCACATGCGTATGTGACAGATCGTTGTTTGTCTACGGGTCTGTTTGTCCTTGTGGTGCATTACGTATAACCTTTTCAAGGTTTCGGTTTCATCACAAGGTTGGCGCAGTGGTTAAGGACCGGGGTCTAGGGTACCCAGAAACTTCAAATGTTTTACGTATTAGACTTTCTCTCCGTCCCAGTACGCTACCAGTGAGGAGCGAGATTCAGCAAAAGTCCATGATTTAGGTGTTTACCCTATGCATAAACAAGCAGAAGTTACATACTCTCAACCCTCGATTTAGTTTTGGGCAAACATACTGTGGCAGCCACCAAGTCATGGAAACTCGGGATAGACCCATACATAGTTTGTTCATGATGCAATGCAATGTGTTAATCACTAGAACCAAGATGCGGTACAAAGAGATAACATTTCGGGGCAGATAGAATGGGTGACCAGAGGAATCAAATGCATGTTTTGGGGACTTCTCAGCAAATTCTACAGTGTAGACACTAAACGACGGTAGGGCGAGTTGTGAAGCCAAGATAGATATTTGTACGGCAAGTCATATGTCGTTGCATATATCACAGTGTTATGACAGTATGTAAAGTAACCCCAAGCTGGAGACTAAGTATCAACAAGGCTGAGGAACACAAGGTTTAGAGGCTGGAGTACCAGTAAAAGGCACCTGGGGCTAAAAAGCCAGGAATTTGTCGTACTGTAATAGACTGAGTATGTATTCGCTTGAGATGATGTAACTGCGTTTCATGTAATGAAACTGCGAATGGCGACTGTACTCGACACGGAACAAGTCATCAATATCATACATGGTAGTGACAGAGAACACCTAAACGCATGGCGGCCGAGTTTTACCTCGAGTATCTGTACAAGCCACTCACCCTTTCCTGTCATAACGGTAGCGGGAAACGGGAAACGGGAAACAGAAACAGGAAACAGAAACAGGAAACAGAGACAGGAACGAAAACTGATGCATCAAGCAGCGAAGCATTCACTGCTCGCGGTCGTTTTCATTGATCATCCGTAGGTATCATTAACCCCCCTCCTTTGTTGTTCCTCCCATTCCACTTCCTTTTCATATTGTACAAGATGGATATAGGGAAGGCTTATTGCTGACGCTTCTCAACACCTTCACGACCAACGTTGCTCAGGTCCACCTCCTCGCCCTTGGTAGCGGGCTCACGGAGACCAGACTGAGCAGCAGAGTCGGTGCCAATGGGGCCCTCCTGCTTGCCAGCGCCGACGTTGACGGTGCGGGCATCAGCGGACTGCCAGTCGGAAGCCTTAGGGGGCTGATCGGGGAGGGGGAGGTTGGCCTGAGTCTCGGCAATCTTCTGGTCCTTGGATTGTGTCATTTTGATGGGAGGTTTTCTGAGAATGATTATTAGTACACATTCCTGACACAACTCGATGTCACTTTGACTTACTGGGTTGGTAGTTGTGGTTGCGACGAAGAAGTCTTGTCTTGTGATGTGATGTGATGTGGTTGAGTTGAGGGTTGAGAGTTGAGAGTTGGAGATAGATGATGATGTTGAACTGACGAAGCTTCTCAGGGGTCCTTTAATACCTGCTCATTCATTCACCTTCTCCATAATTACACTCTTCCCGCCCAAGTAAATGCACAAGCACGCAGGCACGAACAAACAAACAAACAAACGCAAACAATGGACTCATCACGATGCCATTCACAATTCTGACGTCAGTGATTCACTGACGTCACAAAAACATCACCGCGCAAAATGCTCCGGCCTCTTCTCCACACCAAAACATCATTTTTGACGTTACATATTCCACCATGGATGTTTCTGACAGATTCTGCATCTCAGAGCTACATATTCGACGACCCACGCTAACAAGACAGATCGCGGATCGACACCCATTCAATATCCCCGGTGAGGAGACTACAGGGATCACGACCAAGGTGATGTTGTCGCTGCTGTCAGGTACCGAGTCAATACCTTGGTTAGCCTGACTCGGGATCCAAGGAGCACGCGACATATCAACCTTAAACCAAGGCGCTCAGCCAGTCAATCGATGAATTCGCCGAGCCAAGCAAGCATCTGAACCCGAACCAAAACCGAGGCTGGCACCCAAAACGCCCCAACTGCAATGTCATTGATGCAGTGCACAGTGGTTGTAAAGCAAATATCAACATCCAACATCCAACATCTACCACTCATCGTGACGTTTCAGAACCCCACTACCTCAGACACGATCGTGATCAACTCACCCTTAACTCCTCCCTCCTTCAAGCTACTCGCCGATCCGTCTCTGCAGATGTGGGCTTCTCCCCTGCGTCTGGGTTGAGGTAATCTGCGTCTTCAGCAGCTTCGTATTCGCCAATCAAGTCTGCAACAACCTGCCGTGCCTCGTCAAACTCGTTGAGGTTCTCGGAAAACGGTGCTGTCTTCTTGTATCCTTCCATAAAGGCATTGCGCTTACGCATGCCATCGTACTGCCTCAGAATTCTCTTGAAGAGCTGTGACTGTGTGAGCTACTGTGCTAAATGGAGTAAGTAAACTAGAGGTCTTGCATACCGTCGCAATACTTGTGTGGTTGGCGAGCATAAGACCGCTTACACGGTGACTCATGGGAATGTATGGGCTTCTCTTTGTCAGGGCAACTTGAATGCTCGCAGGTCCCCATGGAATGAACGTCGCCAGCCGTCGTTCTCGGATACGAAGCAAACTCTTGTGAACATCTGTCGGATCAACTTCACCCTGAATGACATTGAGAATGGATATGTAGCAACTTTTCTTGCCGGGGACAGTAGACACCATGCGGTTCTTGGGCTGTAGTAGACGTCGCATCACATCCAACACTGTCGTTTTGCGAACTGTCTTAGCTTGCTCGACTTGGTCACCGGTGAATGGCGTGTAGGCAGTCATGAGGAAATGGCATCGAGGAGTTGGGATGAGGGAGGCTAGGATGCTGACAAGATCATTGTGCATGTAACCGGGATATCGAAGTGTTGTTGTACTGGCAGACATGACAGTAGCAACCTGATAATTGTCAGTGCCCTTGCTTCATCTGACACATATCCTAACACTCGTGCTCTTGCTACGTGCATATCAGGCAAGATCGAGGTTGCAGCACTCACCAGCTGGTTTGTTTGTTGAAAGGATGGCTCCTGAACATGCAACCTATCGGCAGCAATGTGTGACAAAGCACCATTATCCAAAACGACAACCGAGTCAGCATTTTGCGTCAATCTTCGCATAGATAGGATACTGTTATAAGGATGAACAACAACATCGCCCGCGTTCGTTGTGTCCGGGAAGACCGAGTACGTCTGGATGATCTTCTTGGGAAACCGATCGTTAAGCCTCTCGAGGAGGAACGAACCAAGACCTGACCCAGTACCGCCGGCAATTGAGTGCAACATCATGAAGCCCTGGGGTATGAAGCGTCAGTAAGCAGGTTCCGGCTGGTTAAGGAAGACTCACCTCGAGAGAGTCACTGCCATCTGCCTCTCGATCAATCATCTCCATGATGTCCTCGTACACCGCCTCACCACTCTGGTAACCATCACCCCAGTTGTTGGCGGCACCAACGCCATCTTTGCCCACGTAAAAGTTCTCGGGGTTATAAATATTTCTGTAAGGTCCAGTCTGGATACCGTTGATGACCTACAGAAGTTGCTTAGCACTTGGTCACCTTGCTATTGGTCCAAGACGCACCCTCGGTTCCAGATCAATCAGGATGGCTCGGGGAATGTATCTCGTATCGTCGCTCTGGTAGTAAAAGACATCTTTTCGGTCACCGCCTTCCGTCGCAAAGTCTTCTAGGTTTCCATCTTGGCTGATGCCGTGTTCCTGGCAGAGCTGTTGCCAAAACTGGCTTCCAACTGTGTACGAATAGAATCAGCAATGTTCAATGTATCTGTATGCGCATGGCCGCAAGAGCAAGTCAGAAGATGGCGGCGTAGATGCGGGCATATTGAAGGAGCAGATAATGGTATGCAGATGGCGGGGGATGGATTATAACTGACTGCTGTTGCCGCACTGCCCGGCCTGGATCGTAATGATTTCCCTGAGAATTGTTATGTGAGTATCTGAATCAGGTTGTCGTCGACCGGGAGTATTGAACTTACCTGGGCATGTTGTTTAGAGACTGAAAGTTGTTGTTGTATTAGAGCCAAATCTTTTCCCCCTTCGGGTATCGTCTTGGGGAAACTGACGCGACGCGTGCCGCACTCGTACCTGCCCTGCGCTTCTCTCTCTCCAGGGCAGCTCCCTCTACCTAGGTACCTAAGGTACTCCTTCCCGCCTGCTGATCCCCGCCCCCGCGTTTCACATGAGTCTTGGGCTCTCGCTTTGACATTGGCAATTTTGAGCCTCACTTATTAACAACATTGGACTGAAAGGAAGAGTACCTCCTTACTCTTTAGGATTACTGACCTGGCAGTGATTTACATGATACCTCGAGGTGGATAGTTTATGTATGTTCCAGTTACTCTCCTCTGGGGACAATTTCTTCTCGTTCCATGGCTCAATTACAACTAGGTACATTATGACGGCTACCTACCTGATGACTTCAAATAGCCCATCACTACAGAAACATCAAGGTTCTCCCAATGCCCTCTCAGTATAACTTGTTAAAAGCAACTTTTGTATTCCATACACTGATCAAGTCAATTTCTGCCTGCTTGAGCTTTCCCACGAAAATCCCAAACGTGACTTTACCTGCAAAAAGAAGATATAAAACGTCGAATGCTTGACAACGCCCGCAATGCTGCTCCTTGCACCTTACCTTTCTATGCAAGCACCTAATGTCAGAGTGTGCTTCTATATACTATTCCCCAGTTTCCTCCACATTACTTCTTGTTATGGACCTTGTTCTTCTCCAAAGCTTCTGCAAGCTCCTTAGCCATGTCCGCCGTCTTGACCTGAATCATCCAAGTTTCAAGTCCGTCACCCTTCTCGTTCGACGTGGTCATCTTGACGTACTTCTTGTCAGCCTTGTAAGACATGTCGGCGAGGACTGCTCGGTTCATGGCAATATGTCCACGGGGCTCTGCTCGCAGGAGAAGACGAACAACACTCGTCTCCTTGTGCTTTAACAGTCGAAGAGCTCCTACACCCTGTACCGACCACGGACTCTGAGACTTGGGCTTCTTGTCATCCGACTTCTCACTGGCCGGTACAAACTTCAACACCTTTGCCCGTACATCATGCATGATATCCTCGTCCTGCTCCAGGTTCTCGGCCAAATTGACCTGCTCGTGCTTCTCGCCTTCTTCATCGCCTCCGACGGCTCCTTCGGCTTGGTTCGATGGTTCCGGGGTCCCGCCAGCTGGTGTTGTGGCCAGGCTAGAGCCTCCCCCAAGACTGAACGGTGTGTCTACACCCGTCGCTTTAGTGGGGCGATTTTCCGATGTGGAAAAAGAGGAGACTTACTGGTCCCGGTGGTTGAACCACCAGCAGGCGGTTGAAGGTTGCCGTTCTGGTTGGATCCAAATGTTGGTACTGAGTTTTGCGCTGGCGAGGCTCCTGTGAAGCTGAACCCCGGCGCTCCTGCAGATCCGGACGCCCCTCCAAAAGCGGGAGCATTGTCGTTACTACCTGCTCCGAAAGCTGGGGTCGATGTCGCGTTGCTTGCACCTCCAAATTGGAACGGATTCGAACCTCCTGAAGGTGCGGCGGTGGCACCAAAGCTGAACATGCCCCCAGGAGCTGATGATGGAGTCGAAGTTGCGTTACCTCCATCGTTGCCTGAGGAGAACGGATTGTTGAACGATGAAGAAGTAGAGTTCCCTCCAAACTGGAAACCGAACGATCCTCCAGAGTTGGCTGAGTTTGCACCAAAAGACGAGCCTGCATTGTTAGCAGCAGGGGTCGCTGAAGCACCGCCAAACAGAGGTGTGGAAGTGCCTGAGCCACTACCAAATGAGGGAGCAGCAGGAGCTGTAGAGGCGCCACCAAAGCTGAATATGGGTGAGGCCGAAGCCCCAGTACTTCCACCATCGAATGCCTTCTTGGCCGGTGATGGTCCATCCTGCTTCATGGGACTACCATCAAGCGCAGCTGCACCAGACGACGTAGGCGACTGAGGTGCCCCAAAGAGGGGCTTGTTCGCACCGTTGATCTTATCAGCACCAGCAGAAGGCGGCCCGAAGCTGAAAATGGGGGCCGCAGCAGGCTTGTCTGCCGTGGGAACAGCATCAGTCTTGGGCGTCGTCGCATCGCCAGAGCTGGAGGCACCAAACAAAGGCTTAGCAGTTGACGCCGAGGCATTGCCGAACAGGTTGGTGGCGGTGCTTGTAGGTTTTGCACCAAATAAAGACGTAGCAGTAGTAGATTCTGCACTGGGAGCACCAAAGAGTGAAGTCTTAGTTGCTTCATTGTTCGTGGGTTTGGTACCAAACAATGTAGACGACTGCATCGAGGGACCGCTTGACTCAGCAGGCTTGCTTACGGTACCAAACAGGTTGGTAGTGGGCGGGGCAGTGTTGGACTTCTCATCAGACTTGGTTCCAAATAAGCTTGTAGCAGGAAGCTTTGTAGTCTCTCCAGCCTTAGATGGTTCCGTGGCCGAATTGGGCGCAAAGAGAGACCCAAAGTTTGCCGGAGCCGCTGAGGCCTTAGACTCGAACAGTGACTTCTTGGGGGCCTCATCGTTCTCCTTGTCGGATTCACCTCCCGTCTTGTCAGCCTGATCCGAGACTGGTGTTGCTTCCTTTTCTGTAGGCTTGTCCTGCTTGGCGGCACCGAATAGGTTAGAAGTGGGAGGCTTCGAGGCGAACAAAGAACTCGTCGGCGCCGAAGTGGCCTTGCCAAACAAGGAGGTAGTTTGGCTTGTGGATACAGAGCCAGACGGCGCAAATTTGATGGGGGTGGTGCTGGGGTTCCAGGTCTGGTCGACAGGCTTCTCAGCTGCTGTCTCATCCTTCTCCCCAATCCGCACCGGCTGTCCATCATTATCCTTGGTAACTCGGTCAAACAGACTTCGGCCAGGGGTGCTCTCCCTAGTGCCAGGTGCACTGGACCCAGCAGCGAGGCCACTGGCAGGGGCAGGCTTCTGTCCGAACAGACCGATGCCAGCCTGAGAAGCAGTGTCGGCACCGCTAGCTGCCGCGCTTGGCTCGTCGCTGTTTCCGGTTGCCTGGCTATCATCCTCAACATCTGAGTCGGCCTCACTCTCGGCATCGGCATCGACACCACTATTCTTGGCCGAGCTTGCATCAGAAAGGTAGGCAAAGATGTTTCCACCAGAAGAAGCGCCAGCAGCACTGCCGGGCTTAGGGTTCTGGAAGATGCTGCGAGCAAGCGAACTACCGCCGCCATTGGGCTTGTTGAAAGCAAAAGGATTTGGCTTAGCAGCAGTCCCATCATCAGCGGGCTTGGTAGAAGGCTTGAAAGGAGAGGCGGCAGAGGCAGTCGACTTGTTGGCAATCTTCTCGAAGAGAGATTTGGCGGCAGAAGCAGTGCCCTTCTGCATCTTGGAGGGCTGGCTATCAGCCTCATCACTGACGGAAGCCCTACGTTTGTTCTTACCCAAGGTGGAAGCTGGAGTAGGAATGGGTGCAGGAGTTGGCGCTTCCTGCTCCTGGTCATATTCTTCACGGTCAGGAGCACGTCGCTTGTTGTTGCTGGAAGAGCCGTTCACAGCAACATCTTTGGTGATATCATCATCCGCCTTACGCTTCTTGGCAGCAGTGATCTTTGTAGGAGTTGGTTCGGCATTATTTTCTTCTGGCTCAGGGAGACCATGCTCACGACGCCATCTCTTGAGCACATCCTGGGAAGGCTTAATATTCTGGAATTCGTAAAGTCCGTAGCGCAGCAGAATAATACTCCTGCTCTTTTCGAACTCCTTCGCAAAGTTGATGACATTAAGCTTCCAATCCTTCTTGGAAAAAATTTCGTTGGCTGCATATTTGAGTCGTCGGAGATCGAGAATACAGAAAAACTGTCGTCGCTGTTCTTCATCGAACTCGGGAGGACAGAGATGCGAGAGGAATTGATCAGCGTAAATGGAACCCTTGGAGTTCCAACTTTGTGGGATCTTCTTCGTAAGAACCTCACCAGACAGTTCGGGATCAGGGTCCTCGATACGCATGTGGAACAGCTCCTTGGATGTGGTCTTGGAAGCCATACCACGGGGTGTAGCATGTGCAGTCGATTCTCGATAGATACGGTTCGGCTCGGGGGTAGCGCCGGGAGCAAACACCTTCTTCGGGGTGTTCTGAGGGATGCTCGGGGAGAAAGGAGTGATGGAGGGACTATCGGAGGTGGTAGAGGCCCTGAAGATATTACGGGATGTAGAAATGGTAGATCTGTTGAGGCTGCTGGACGGCGTCTCATCGCGAGTCGACAATAGCCTCCGTGATGGCGCACTCTGCGGAAGGCCGAGACGGCTGCTCTTTAAGGGTGTTGAGACGTAGGCGCGCTTCGCAAAAGGGAGAGCAGGACGCGGCCGAGGCGTGCTCTTGCCAGCCTCGGCGAGTTCGTTGTCGCCGGGAATAGAGAAGGTGACCATCTTGCGCAAGGGTCGATGGTTGACGAGTAGGATTCAAGGCGGAAAAAGCGTTGTATGATGAAGGGTGATGACAATGAAACCACGATCGAAGGGCCAAGGCCAAAAGGGTCGCGTTTTTTTGAACCCGAAAGCGTGCCTCGAGGTAGGTTACGTGACCTGACCAGGTAGCAAAAGGAGAATAAAGAAAGGACAACGGCCAGAAATTGATGAGAAACAGTCAAGGAACAGCTAAAGAAGCCGTCTTTGACGAGAAGCGGTGCGACGTGATGGATGGCAGCGTAGTCGCATTCAGTCCAGGGTCGCCCTGGGAAACCGTGACGAAAATATGAAAAGAGTTGTACGACGGGGGAGATGTTTTGGCCTGGGCGCCGGGTGCAGTTCAGTGCCTTTTGGCTGGGGGTACTCGTGCTATGAGCGGGCTGCTGATGGGCCTCTTTCACGGGCCCTCCACTCTTTCAAAAAAGTAAGTACCTAGTTGTGGGTCTTCCGCCCAGGCTACCAAGCCAGGCCACAAGATACATCCATCATGAATTCTCAGGCACCAAAAACCGGTTGCGACACCAAGGCATCCTCTATCAGGTAGGTCCCGTGACCAGCCTGCATCATGGATTTTCTCAAGACACTGGCTGTTCAACCCAATTCAGGTTTAGGTAAGACGTGCCATATCATATCTCTGATGCAAATCAGCCATTCAATCAACGGACAGGATTGGATGACAACATTTGAGACTGGGCGTTGCCACCCTATCAAGGGTCGTGGCAGAGCTGTTTTTATAACTCGCCCGACTGAAAACATCCTCACAGACACATCTTCACCATCTAAGAATACTATCACTTATAAGCGAAGAAAAGTCAATCTTTAGTTATCAAACCACCGAATCCCATTGTTGCATCCTGAGCTACCTAGTCCAAACTATCAAAGGAGCGTGTTCTTCTCTCACTGAACCTGTTACGAGAAGGTTCGTAGATACCTGGCTATGGCCTTATCCATAGCTGCCTAGTTCGATATCGTCGTTATCGTCAATCCACGATATAGGTATGAAAACAGAAGAAATAATACAGGATTGAAAAGAGAGGAAGCAACATTGGCCGAAGCAAAGGCAAATAAAGAATCAGATCCATAACCTCCATTCCCATCCTAAGAAATCAAATTTACGCTTACTTGGTGGCAAGTTTCTTCTTCTGCTCCTCCAGATACTCCTCGTCGGAAGCATCCAGGATGTCGTACTCCTCATCTGTCATAAAGCCATCTTCAGAATAGTCCCATTCATCATCAATTGTTTCCAACTCTTTAGGCTCCTCAACGACAGAGACAGGCTCAACAGCCTCATGGATGCTAGCCACAGGTGACTCTTTCTCAAGCTTGGGAAAAATCATCTGGCTCGAGGCTTGGCTATCATTCTCCTGCTTAGGCTCCTCAATAGCTGCGGGCTCCTGCTCGGGCTCGGGCTCGGGCTCAGACTTTAGCTCCTCCTTCACAATTCGGACGTTGACATCACACCACAGTCTGTGACCAAATTTCTCTCCGTCTGGAGTTGTAAGACGCCAGTAAGAGATAACCTTGCCAGGCCGAGCGGGTGTTCGGAGGAGGACAGTAAAGGGAAATTCCTGACCGGGACCAAGAGGAGCATAGCACACGGTAGACTCTGAGGCAGACACAAGCTCAGAGATGCCGGCCGGGTGATTCGAGTCAACATGACCCATGTAATCGCCGCTCACAAATCTGACGGAGCAACCAGCGGGCCAGTTCTCCTTGCCATCGTTGCGGAGGGTCCATGTTTGTTCGAAAACATGGTTGGGGGGGAGGATAGTACCATCGGGGATGGTCTCGCGAACGAATACACCCTTGAAGTCCGCCTTGGGGATAGGGATGGGCTTGGGAGTAGTAGATTCCTTCTTAATTTCCTTCTTGACCTCAGGCTCGGGGGTCTGGACGGAAATCTTGGCTGGAACAGGTTCAGTTGGCTTGACGTCAACGATAGTGCGGACAGGGTTAATGGAGTTGCTGGGAACCGTGGGTTCAGTCTCAGCAGATTTGGACGAGCTCTGGTGGTCACCCATTTCAGGCATATACTGGCCATCCTGGTTCTCGCCAGTTGTCGTAACACTGATATGGCGGACAGGAGTCTTGAACTGAATCAAGGGATGAGTCTTGTTGTGAGCGTTAATGGGACTGGCCTCGCAGTTGGCACAGAAGTCTAGATCATTGCAGATAGCACACTTGTATCGGGTGCCACGGATGTAATTGGGGTACGCCTGGCTTCCGGAGCAGAGAGGTCCGTCGCAGCAAATGCCCACATGGACGGCTGCTGGTGCACGAGCCCGGACGTCAGTGAGTGGCTCATAGATAGGCGCAAATCGGTGGCCAGGGTGGATGATCTTCACAGACTTGATGCAAGTAGAGCAGTAATCCCAGTCAGGACAGTCGAGGCACTTGTGACGAATTCCTGTGATGTACTTGTCGCAGCCATCGCAAATGGCGTGGTGCATATGGTTGCGGCCTGGGCTCATCTTGGCTGCAACATGATGGGGCATCTTGGTTCCCTTGACAGCGGGGGCAAATCCGTGCTTGGGGTGATGTCCGTGCTTGTCCTTAGCGAAGCATGGTTGGCAGAGATCAAAGTCTTCACAGACGGTGCAATGAAGAAACTCAGCCTCAGGGTGTTCTTGCACACAGCAGTTGCATGTCCGCATGATGCCGAGGGAGGCCCAAGGAGCAGCGAGGGGCTCGAAAATCGGCTTGGACAATTGAAATGTCTGAGCGGGAGGTGGAATCTTAGACTCGATCTTGGTTTCAATGACAGTCTCAACTTTAACCTCCGCCATGGGCTTGGGCTTGGGCTTAGGGGCGATAGTCTCGGTGGTGCTCTGGACTAGTTGTCCATCAACAGTTGAGCGCTTGATCAACCAGTGATCTCGACCATGGCAGGTGATGCCTTGATCGACACATGACTGGCAAAGGTCAAAGTCTCCGTCATCACAGGTGGAACAGTGGTAGTGAACATCAGGAATATTGTTTTCGCAGCTGTTGCAACAGACTGCGAAGCCAGGACCAGTGTGAGTGAACATGGCAGGGCATTTGCTCAGTGATGGATCTTCAGTCTTGGGCAGAGAAAATGGGGCTCGTTGATGCTTGGTTACGGGGAGAGATTGGGGGGTCTGATCTGACACCGACTGTCGTTCCATAAGATTAGCAAGCCGGCTCTCAAAATCCAGACGAGCATCCCGACGTTCTCCAATAAGTCTCGCAGCATCACTGAGGAGAGCAGAGTTGTAAGTTCGCGATAGAGGGCTAATACGGACCGGAAGAGTCGTCTCGGGAGATGTGATGATTGATGCTGGGGTTGGTACAGGAGCCTCAGCTGCGGGAGTGGGTGCAGGGCTTGGCTCTTCGGAGGTCTCGTGAGCTTCTTTGGGAGCCTCATCCATGCCCATAGGAGAAGAACCAAATGCGGCGGTTTCAAGCTCATCTTCGACGGTGACAGGCTTAGGTACTGTAGCCTTGGGCCGTTCTTTGACAGTAACACGAATCTTGAGCTTAGACTTTGCCTTGGCGGCGCGGTAGAGTTGCTTGTAGATGGGGATGTTTTCGGCCTCAAGAAGGACGTAAGACGCAGCAGAATCGGAGTATCGCTCAAATGCAACCTGGGCATCTCCAGGGATGTGCAAGAATGTACGGATCTGATAACGTGTTAGTTGCTTAATCCTGTTACTGAACCGCCAACTTTGGTCTCCATGTGGTAAGGTGGCGACGTAATATGGCAAAAACTCTGGAACTGCTCAGCGCGAGAGCAGTATTTGTCAACATACATTAGATTCAAGAGTTCTTGGGACCATGTCCCGAAGAGGCATCTTGGTGCGACGCGTGATGCCCTCGAACATCACCTTTACGGTGATGGCATGGTCCAGACCAGCGTTATGCGCGGTGGAAGTCATTTTGGCGATGTTTCCAGGAAGACTGCTCAAAGAAGAGGATGTTAGAATCTCTGTTTATTCTCGTTGTACTCGATCCACGACGGACGAGGATGATGAAGAGAAAGGAAGAATGACGACTGCGGATGGTGGAGCCTTACATATGGTAGCCTGGGGCGGTGACGAGGATGTTAATGCTGTTATCAGTGGTCGAGATAACCTAGCAATCGGCGGTGACAAGATGGTCGTCACCCGTCGTGAAAATCGGTAAATGACGCTCTGAAGACAAACGATGTTGGGCGATAACAGGGAAAATGTCGCCTGGTGATAGATAGGCGCAGGAGTTTTAGAAGGAGGAGAGGAGGGTGAGATTGATGGAAGAAAAGAAGAGGAGAGGAGAGGATAAGGAAGAAGTAAGAGAAGCTTCCACTGTACCACTGTACGCGGGTCCTGAGCTGCCTGCAGGGGGGGTGCTGCGAATTACTGACGGGAGGATACTTTTACCTTGGTAACTAACTCTGGCCGCAGACTCAGTGACACTTTAGGTACCAAAGAAAGAAAGATACCTTGAGGCTACACTGTCACGCCACGGCAAGCCGTGATGGCTTTTGGTGAGCCCCAAGTAGCGTGGCTGTAGCGCCAGGCGAGTAGCACCGTAACTCGTAGCGATTGGAAACTGGAAAACTCCCTGCACCAGCTGACGGGGGATGATCCGGGCTGGGCTGGGCTGGCTTCAGTGCTGAGGGGTCGGTCGATCGGGGTACTTTTTCGGTGTTAGTGCATGACTAGAAGGATGATGTGAGGCCGTCAGTGGACGGATGGCGATAGACGCAACCCTTGGGGCAAAAGGCAAAGATCCAATGCAGGCAATACTGATGATGACGAGGTCTCAGCCAGACAAGATACGATACTGAAGAGATGGGTAGTACCGTGAGTCGTGAGGATTGAAATGTACTGGGTAGGACCGGCATACACACAGTTTCTGGGCCAGCCTATCTTGCTCCAGTCATGCATGGATATCCGGATTACCGAATTTTGGTGATTCATAAGTTCACTGGGGGCACTGTTTCGTCTTTTGCTGTGTACCTAGGTAACCACAACCACAAACAACCTGGAAGCCCTGTCAGATATTGACACTGAGGTCCTCTATTCAAACAAGGCAGCTAGCTACCCGTCAACCTTTTTTGTTTTTTATGTGTCCTGTGATCGAATGACAAGGGGTGGCTGGTGTTGATACACGACTAGTGTATGTACATGGCGAGTATGGGAACTTTTCATGATAAACTCTATCATGATAAACATTTCGAGCAGAGGTTTGTTTATGTTACAGCAACAGTGGCTGCTCGGTTCATTCAATTCAACAGCCTCTGGGGGGGTTATTTGGCGCTGAACGCAGCAAACAATCCAGTATCTTCTCTTTTCCTCAGATAATACTATACCTAGAGGTCCTCACTTTATTAGGTACTCATCACGTCTACCTAACACAACTAGGACTAGACACAGTAATCCCGTCCCCTCGGCTCCCTAAAACTCCCCCGGATTGAAAAGAGTGGAGAGCGGGGCCCTCTGTGGAGTGGCGTCTGCATTGAAAGAGGGGCCGAAGTCTGATACTTGTCTCTTGATAGGGCAAATGTCTGAAGAGCCTCGTTGACGGCCTGGGCTCCAACCCCAGACGATATCTGTGGTCAGGTACCACATGACGGCAAACACCTCGACGCATACGCAACGCCGCTTTCACCTCACCGACGCCGCCGTGAACTGACTCTATTGGATGCTCGTAGGTCACGGACTCAGGGTCAAAGGTCACGATGGTCTCTGGGTCTCGAAGCTTGGGGTCCTGAAGAGAGCAAGCTCTCCACTTACAGGCCAAGTCAACATGGCCAGGTACTAAGGTAGGTGAAGTGATGTTTACTGTTGATTGATACCTCGACGGGCAGAAGTCGGAATTCTCTCGGCTTACAATGGCTGGTTGCAAAGTCCTCTTTTTTGCATAATCAGGATGAAAAGGCCATACAAGAATCTCAGACCTCGATCGGTTGAGAGATTGGAACACACTAGAACTCCATGAGGTGGCCAAACAAGCTTGTTGGTCAGCCTGGCTCGTTTCTCAGTCTCGGGATCGAGCCTGTTCGACCAAAATGCAGCACCTCATTCGCCGCATGGGCAGAGGAGGGTGTTATCTGTCTCTATCAGGTCTCAGAGCTACGCGTGCTCATTGTCGCCTAGAGGTTGTCGCCTCCTCGAAAACCTTCAACCTCGGCGGTTTACCTGAACTCAATCTTGTTGTTCGATACGGTTGTTCGGTGAAACATGGCAATCGAAAAAAGTGTGCCCTTCGATTCAAGACGAAGAAATAAACCTGAGGGAGAAATCATCCGGGCCAGCTATACTTGCACTTGATCCACTCACAGAGTGAGCTTGTACCTTGCCTAGGACTCAGCGCATCACAAGCTCTCGTCCCTGGGGCTAATGCATTCTCGACTCATACGGTACTTTGTGTCCCTTTATGATCAAGCATCATCTTGTGTCTCATTATCTGAGTTACGGTTTATCACAATCACGGTTATTTCTAGCCTCTGGATCGTGTAGCTCTCCAATTGATCAACCCACCTACCTACTCACCATTTACTGACGGGTCGGAGGCTCACAGCAAACGTTCCTCTTCCCTCCCCCGCCTCTCCAAACCAAAACCGTCTTACGCGGACCTCAGAGATCTGAGCTAAGGGAGAGCTCCATGCAACTTACCCGGCTACGCGGTCGGTCCTAATTGCATGAGTCGTTGAAGACCGACTTGAGTATGGCTCCGAGGTACTGCATAAGACCATGGCATCCACCTGTCAAACTATCAAAATCGACAAGAGAAGCTACCTTACACTAGAACAGACTAGACTAGCTAATGACAACTCGTGACTTCATTACCCCATCATCATATCCCCACATTCATGTTTACTTCTTATTTCCACATTGACTCTTTACTTGTATTCCTCTACCATGACATCTTCCGTCCAAGCCATTCAATTATGCCACAACTGGAAATCTCAAGAGGCCATTGGAGCCTTGTCAGTTATCTGGATCCCAATTCAGTTGGTCTTGGGTCTTCTTGGCCAATGCATGCTTCGAGTCTTTACAGCTGACATGATCGTACAGCTCTCCACTTACTGAGGTGGAGAAGCACCTTCTTTCCCTCCGTGACCGTCGCATCAAGGTTTTGTCTGTTTAGCTGGGGTAGTTAATTAGCAGATCGGCATCTGGTCCGAATATAGTAGCAGGTTCATTCAACTGAGTGTAGTAGCAGAGACTCTATTTCACCACTATCTGTTGTATATCTGTAGTTGCCCCGCTATTGAATCATACAACTACCGGCGTAATTATTGAGAGTACCTGTGTATTGGCTACAAGGAAAAAACAGAGTCTGTTCTGTCTGGAGAGACAAACAAGCTACAGTGTTGTTCTTGCTGTGTTGCCTTGATCTATGCAATCGAGATATTGATATCGTTGACTTCATCGAACTGCATTTCACCACAAGTAGATTACATTGGGCACTTCTCGTGAATTGATTCGATACATCTTCGATATTACCATAGTTTTCCACTGCCAATCAACAATGTCACCAAGACCAACAGCAGACGAAATCAGGTATATAATATGCCATGGACACCCAACACCATTGCCATGAAAACACGAAACCATGCGTAACCGTCAAGCGCAAAACGTACAGCTGTGGATGGAGAGAATAAATGGATTGCTAGGCAGAAAGGATAACCAGTAGCAATTCAGCTCCCCCCAAAACCCTCCCGTCCAACTCTTGCTCGTCGTCCTCCTTCCAATATCCTTGGCCAAGACAAACTCCATCTCCCAACAATAGAAAAAAGCCAATCAGGATACTCTGGCCCATACAACTCCCATCTGTTAATCCATTCCAGGTAATGATGTCGAGTTCGTAGAGTTAAGATATATAGTAATGCACCCATCTTGTCCCCTCAACCGGAACCATCGAACAAAATAAAGCCACGCCTCAGGCATGAACTTGACCCCCAATGAATGACTTGACATCAAAGTTGTAATTTCTCCCCCATCCATCCTCCGATCATGCTCCTGGTTCTTGTGTTTGCCTCTGTAAGGCTTTTGTTGTAGAATAGCAGATACTTTTGAGTTTTAGTAGGTATAAAGTCGTAATTGTAGCTATTAAATCGGATACGAGTAGAAAGCGTTTGGACAAGTGAAGAAAGGGTATCCGGGTACGCCCCAGTTCTACTGCGGATAGTAGACCATCCCGGATGTCTGTTGGGGATAATAGAAGCCGTCAGGGCTGGGTGTCACCATGCCACCCATACCCATGACACTGGGTTGGTAGCCTTGAGGCGCAGGGTAGCCAGAATAATTGGTAACCGGTGGCAGCTGTGACGCGTCGAAGTAGTAAACCATCCCGTTCGCTTCTTGAACCACCAGACTGGACCCAGGAGCAGGGGGTGGACCGTTGTTAGACATCACAGGCTGCTCGGGCTGATTTTGAGGCGTGAAGCTACCAGGAGGACCTGACTGGCTGGGCACAAATGCAGGTGCAGTACTGGGCGGTCCCATATGTGGAGGGTTGTAGTTGGGTGGATAATAGTATCCCTGCTGAGGCTGCGCTTGATATGGCTGCTGGTTGTAATAAGGTTGCTGGCCGTAGGTGTTTGGCTGGAAAGGAGCAGCATGAATGGCTCGCTCAGGGATCTGAGACAAAGGTGTACCAGTAGAATGCTGAGATGGATAAGACGGCTGGCGAGTATGTGATTCTTGAGGCAGGCCATTAACCATTTGAACAGGCACCTGTTGGTGGAAGGCCTGCTGATAAGCCTGGTGTCCTTGTGTTAAGGTAGGTGACTCGATATCAGCAACAGATATGTTCTTCTGTGGGCGAGGCTGATGCATGGGCAGAGCCGAGGTGGGCCGGTTCTCCTGGAAGGCGGGCTTTTGAGGAAGGGGATATGTTTGAGGCGGAGGCAGATCGTTGATTGATGTCTCCAGTGCGTGAGATCTCTCAACACCCAAGGCAGGATCGGCTGGCCCATAAGCAGAAGCCGGAGCAGTGATTGACGGGACCATTGTGTTGATTGGCATTTCAGGACGAGGAGCAGGAGGTAGTCGAACAACCGGTCGAGTGTTCTCAACGGGGATAGGGGGCCGTGAGATAACGGAGCCTGTAGGCGAAAACATGTAATCACGGTCCACGATGGAAGACCGTCTGCTCATTGCCACGCTGGGAGAATACACACTGCCATAATAACTGCCTCCAAAAACACTTGTTCGTCTCGAGAAGCCACCCATAGAGCCAAAGCCAGAACGAGGTTTTCCTCGCATTCGCTGCTGGTTGGGTCGCATAGCCCGGGGGATGAAGATGAAAGATCTGTCAGCGGCAGGGTAAATATATCGAGGAGGATTGTTGGGTAGCGAGATACGGACGGGTTTGTCCCGACGCAGAGGTGGCCGATGATCGGGTAGCTTAGTATACTGTTTCACGGCAAGACGTGGAATGACAACCGGTTCTGTCATAGACGGTAGGGACACCCGGACCTGTGCATTGCCAATATGCTTCTCAGTGGAGAGAGTGCGGTTGATTGGAGTCGGGTTTGGATCACATGTCGGAATGAACCCGTTTCCGTTGGCTGGGCCCTCCTGTTCCACCATGTGTCGAGGGCGTGCTGGGGGTGCGGGCTCTACGACGGCGTCGTGCATATCATGTGCCCATGGAGAGTTGGTCGTAGGGTCTGCAGGCTGGTGCAATTGGCTATGCCTATTAGTAAATGAAAGAAGCCAGGAATGGGAAGGCATCGTCATACTTGATGGGAGCAAAGGGTCCTCCAATACCACCACGGCCACCTCGACCTCGACCTCGTCCAAAAGGACGAAATCCATTTGCTGCGGGCCCGGCATGTCTGTGGTCATGCATGAAGAAGGCACCACGGTTGGGAACGAAAGCCGGATCCTCATCTCTCTTGCGTTTGTAATCTTCGTGCTCTTGTCGACGTCTGTTTGCAGGAGCAGCAGGTGGCCTGGCGGATGCTGAGCTCACTACTATGGGGGCAGCAGGAGACTTGCTGGGTGACGGGGCAACGACCTCGTCAAAATGCATCTCCTGTACCGGGGGGGATTGGTCTGTGATGGACAAACCGTGCAGCATCACGTCCGTATCAGTAACAGGCTTGCTATTCTGGCCGGGGCCGGAACCGGACCCCGACTTATGGCTATGGCCGGCCTGCTTGGCAGCGCCATTGACCTTCCTCCTTACATTCGGGGACGTTGGCGAGGCCTCGTCAATGTTGCTGGTATCGCTATCATCTGCAGGATCATTGTCATCTGTCAGGGAGCCGTCGGTGATGGAATCGTCATCGAGGTCGAGGGTCTCCGGGCCAGCCTCGTCTTCGCCCTCGTCCTCAACACGGCGACGTTGACCGATAAGCTTCCTACGTCTAGGAACAGCGGAAGCCATGATTGCGCAGCGGTGAGGGAGACAGAGGAGCCGACAGAGGGGGCTTCGGAGACTCGATGATATGGATGCGACGGGGCTCGCGGGTCATACGGCGGCGGAGGCCGGAGAGGGAAAACGATAGAAACCGTGGGATGACGAAACGATCGATGAGTGGTTGATACGCCGAGGGAAACGAGAACCGGCCGGCGGCAGACGATGAAAATAAACCAGAAGCCAGACAATAGATGAGAATAAGTCGTAACGGACAAAAAAATGCAACAAGCAAGCAGACGCTAGACGAAGGAACCGATCGAAAACGAGAGAGGGGATGACAAGAGATGGAAATCGTTGTCAGCTCTCAGCCGCGAATGGTTGCAGTTGTAGTAGTAAAAAAAAAACTGCAAGCACGGGCTACGTCGTGGACGGAGAGCGAGTCGAGTCAAGGCCAGGCCGGACGGGACAGGGAACTTGAAGCCGGGCGAGGAGGAAGAGGCGGCGTGCGGAGGATGTGGAGGTGGAGGAGGGAAAAAGAGGGAGAGAGAGAAAAGGGAAGGGAAGTGTAATGTAAATCTACAGCAAGTAACCTAGAGGATGGGGGATGGATAACCTAGAGGTAGTTCGGTAGGTGGTGGTGATGACTTCTGTCCTGTCCCTGTAACGTAAGTAAGGATGAATGGTCTGGCTGGGCTGGGCTGGGCTGGGCTGTCCAGTACAAGAGGAGATTTGCTAAGGCACTGTAAATCGGATCGCCAGAGTCCATCTGCTGGGTCAGGTCCTGGTAGCATGGGTCTCCCCAGTCGATGAGGCCCAGCCCCAGAGCCGGGCAGAGACAGGCAGCTCATACGCCGCCTATGAGGTGTCGTGGAGGGAGCTAGGCTACTGGATTGTTACTGAGCTGATGGGCTTTTCAAGAGCCGAAGTACCACACAGGCTACTCTGTGGTGTATGGGGACATGTCAGACCAGCTTCTTCTTCAGATACCCCACCACCAGCTACCAGGCAGGTACCTACCTAACTTTCCATAGGGTAGGCCTCCACAGCGTGCTTCATGAAAACAACATTTCCATGGATTGAGCTCCTGACAACTATCGTCTATCCAACACGATCCGATCAGCCTGATTCAATGGAATCATCACAGTATCAACAGCGGTAACAGAGACATCTCATGGGCAGCTTCAGATTCGATAGGACTTGGACCCACTGAGCCTGCTTTCATTCCTGCTCCTAAACTTCAGCACATGTTACGGGGCAACACACCAAACTCACCACTACACTCGTCCCGCTTTACCTGCAACCAACTGGAGGCTCAACTCAACCCATTAGGTACGCGGCTCACGACTCACGACTCACGACACGGCCTTGCCGGAGCACCTCAGGATACCATAACATTATACGAACAACCCTCACCTGATGGAAGTCTGTATTTGGTCCCTGCGTCGCCTTTAGAGTGCCATATTTGCACTGACTCTTCGCCGAAGGTAAAATGCAGCTACGGGCCACACTGTCTCAGGAGAAAGCTCCCCCATTATTTCTGCGATTACATAGGTGCAGTAAGGTAAGGCAATGTAAGGTAAGGTAAGGTAGCTTGGTGTTGTTTGGTTGCCCCACGCCAGCTCCCAAGATAAGGCGGTCCAGCTGCACAGTTGCCAGCCCAGCTTTGCATTCTCACATTCAAGACGTTGGCCCGGGCCAATCAGCATGATCTACCGTTGTCCGTTTCGATTGTTGTGCATATTCTGTACGAATTGGGCAGTTATGCAACAATAACAGACCCTGATCGATTATATGCCGAGATCACAGTAGTGGTTACTAAAAACTCATCATATCTCACCTCGAGCTCCCCGAAGCTTCAAGTTATCTTTCTATCCGTTGCATTAGTAGTCTAACACTCATTCAGTGGTCTCTTGGTACAGGGCACATCTAACACCAAGGTACATCATAGTGTTATCAATCAATCAGCTCAGACATGCAGAGAGTAGATCCTGCACATTTACAACATTTAACATTTTTCGAATATGTTTTTTGCAGTAACTGATGGAAATACCGAATCGGACTCTAAAAGACAAGTAGTTGACTGTACATCTACAATACGACAGCCTGTCTTGCCTACCTTAGTAGGTAGTCCTGAGATTGGTAAGTTTTTGGAAGAGTCTCGGCAGTGCTCTAGTTAACTACCTATAGCAAGGTTCAGTTTGGGTTTGGCACTTCATAAAAAAGGAAAGAAAACCTACAAATATACTGGAAACCCAAACGGTTCCCCCGAATTACGTCCTGTATGATGTCAAATACCTTATTGAGACTAGAAAATGTCATAGAAAAGAGTTGACTATCATGCTGTGTCAGTCCGACGTAGAAAGCCCAAGAGAATTCAAAATGAAGAATAAGAGAGCGAAGAGTCGTCTCAAAGGGGACTAAAAGAACAAAGGGGAAAAAACCAGAACCAGAACCAGAGCCAGAGTAGGTAGCTGAGAGATCAACCTGGGGATTATAGACCCAGCCTCGGGAAGCAATAAAACACCAGATCTTAAGATAGGGTGTTAAAATAAACTCAGCAAAAGATATCCTAGACCTGGCCTAAACTTATACTAGGTTACCTAAGTCTTTTTGTCATTTAGGATTAAGGTCTTGAGTTTTCTTTCCTCCCCTAGCCCAGGTATCAACCCTTGTTGCGTTTCACTAATATCCTGGTAGCACCAACTGCCCATCAAGAAAGTATGTATTCTCACAAAGAATTAATAGGGTAGCCGCATAAGGTTACATAAAATAAACAAAATAGGAATCCTGGGTAAAGAAAGTGTATTCTAGCCATATGGAAAGCAGAGAGAGGCAACACAGACTAACACCAAAGCATGACTGGTTTGGCTACTCAGGAGAAATCCGAGAAGCAATTCTCAGATTCTCGTACATACCACAGTGACCAGCCTTCCGTGAGCTGTACCCATGCACCGTCTTCCTGTTTGAAGCGACAGTAGGAAAGGCCACTCGTTGATCTTACAACAAGCTCCAACGCAACGTTTGAGGGCATGTTAACATCTGATGGCAACTGAAGGGAGGTGTCGGCCAGCCAAGAATTGAACTATATTGGCGAGGTAAGACGAGACGAGGTTGATATTTCATGGCGTTGTGCATTGGTCTTCTCAGAGGACTTCGTGCCTCACTGTGACCTCCAAGATAAAGCAGGCTCTGGATGCACAGGATAATTATATACCTCCAAAAGGGCGGGAATATTATCCCGCCCCGAAAAGAGACAAATGCTCATATGTAATTAAGACTCGTAACTGAGCAAACAAGCAATAGAAATATATCACCAGCAAATATGCCAATGCCTTCTCAGCAACAGTAACTTCGTGGCGGTTGTGTATCATGTGTCAACACTGAGACTCACCTTTCTGCCTCTTATCTTCAACCATCGTGGGGTTACATTTGCTCTCGTTGTTAGTCAGATAATCAATGCAGGGAACCTATCCTCATCCTGTGTATATACAGCCACACGGCAAAGAAGGAACGTGTCCTGAATACGGAGTACAATCAGTTCTATTTCATGACCTTACCTTACACCTACTGATGGCCCGAGAATGTATACGAATATCCACCACATGAGGCATATGTTATATATCCCCCTCTCTAGTGTTCACCTCAGTCCAGTCTGGCCCAAGCTACCTTGGGAAGCCAAGCAATGGAACCATGGCCAGAAACCCTGCCATCCAACCGTATGTATGTATGTACCCCACGATTTCAATAATCCTCTTCAAGAACCAATCACAACATAATGTCGACTGACGCCATCCCCCCTCTATCTTAGCCTCAATCCGGGGTGAAGGGAAGCTCTCATTCTGTGATATTCTTTCATTATTATTAAAAGAGAGAACCGCCGCAATCGCAATTGGGGCCACAATGCGAAACTCGTGCTTTTCAACCTCCCCACACATACTGTGATGCAGTCCCTTTAGTTGTCTGAATCTGGCCTAAGCTGGTGGAAAACGGCGGCTTCAGGTAAGGAAGGGTAGTTGGTACTAAGTTAGGTTGCTTTGAGCTCCATGACCTCGGCCATTTAAATTCAGTATCAATGCTTCAGTGGGGAATGGATACCTAGGTACTTAGGTACCTAGAAGGCGGGGGAACTTGCTCTGCTCTGTCATGATATTGGGGTTTGAAGCTGATGAAATCACCTCCATAAAACCTCATTTCTAGTATTACATAAACTAGACCGATAAGTATAGATAACATACAGCTCCCGACTTATCTCGCAAATTCATGAGACCAATTGATATCAGAAACCAGAAAAGATCCAACCTTATCATGAACAGCTTCCCCTCTTCACAATAACCCTCCACTGGGTTTATCTGCAGTGGATCCCGCTGCAACCTTGGTAGAGGCTAAAGGGGAGACAAGCAAACCCAAGACTTTTATTCTAATGAAAAAAAAGACTTAGGTAAGTTTTGTATAACTTAGTGAGCATTTAAGAGGCCCTAGATTAGGTATTTTTAGCACCTTGGTTCATCGTCAGAGGTTTTCTTGCTCCTTCTAACATTAGGCGGGGGAGTGACAGAGCCGAGTTCATAGCGGGGTTCCGGCCTGTGCTACCTTACCTTACCTTAGCCAAGCCCCAAGCGAAGGCGCCAAAAAAGCTCCCTTGTCGACTGGAGTTGTCACTCATTGCCCAGGGCCCATTTTGTCTCCAACAGCGAGCGGATCGTCTGCCCATGACTTAATTCTCTAAAGCCCCCTCCACACTCACTCTCTCAACAACATCCATTCTTCTTGCGCCCAACTTCTTTGCGCCGAATATCCTCAACTTTCATATTCAGTCGATCTCTCCCGGAAACTACCAGCTTTGGCCCTCGTCATTATCATCATGGCCAACCTCCCATCGCAACATCCCACCCTCTCTCTCCATCTCTCCGACGTCACCCTCACCCCGCTCATCACCTCGGCCTCGTCGCAATCACACCTCGAATCCCTCACAGCTCTCACTTCAAGTGCCCTCTCCTCCCAGACCGCCGCTCAGCGACTCGGCCTCGGTCGTCCCCAACGTCTCATGGTTGAGTACCCCGAGCGTGGGCCTGTTGTAATACACTCATATCTTGATCCTCGCGACGCTGCTGATACAACTACCAACAACGCCGCCGCGACCGCCGCGACCGCCTCTAGCCGCCCGGGCTCAGCGCCCGGGTCAAGCCACGGCCCCGACTCTAGAGCACCTCAGTCTGAACCTGTGACGTCCCATGATGACCCACGATCCGAGGATGCGGCCCCGTTGCTCGTTGGTGTGGTCGTCGCAGGGTCCGCAGATGAAGCAAGAGAAGCCCGCCGCGCCTCTACAAGGTTAGAGCGCGTGGGAAGAGAATTCCAGAGGGAGTGGGCTGCTGAGAGTAGTCAAGAGCGTGCAAATGACGAGGGGCCAGAGTGATCAGGGTGCAGAAACATCCACCCACCAGCTGGGGTGCTTGTCGTTCACATGAGATGACGAATTACATTTACGAAGCGATATAATGCGATGCGATGCGATGCGATGCGATACCACGAACCAAAGTGAGAGTACGACATAAAAGTGCTTAGCAAGGACGGGATAAAGGTTTTGGCGCCTTGGATTGTCATGTTCTTTGATGATACAATCGAGTTTCGGTGACATCTGTGATGAGACGGAGAAAAGTCAAGAGAGTAAGTTGACAGAGAATGTCCTCACTTAAGGAAACCGTCTTCGAGGAAGATGGCATTGGGGAGAAGGCACATGCAAACGCATGATGTGACGTCTGAGATGATGATTTCAAGCCAGCAAAAGATGTCTTGCCTACATAGATGATATAATCCCATGGCAGGCAGATACCACACAGCATACCACAGCGTGAAATGGCTCAATCAAGTCAAGTTCTTTGATCTAAAAGATTCAGTTCCATCTTGTAGTACGTGTCTAAGTTGCTATAAATCCACAAAACCTTGCTCCCAAGTCCATCGTCGTCACTTGCATAATCATTCTGTCCGGGCTGGTATCCTCCCGGTAATTTTGTTCTTATCCTTCGTTTCTTTTTACTCGTTATTATCTTTGATCTAGATGATCTGCTGGAAAGCACGGTTGATGGGGGATCGGATGTTGGGAACATCCTTCCAGAAGTCAATGGTGGCGACGGCGCGCTTGGCAATACCCTCAGGAGTGAACTCGAACTTCTATAATAGGGTTAGTCACATATTCTATCGTATGTAAACAATCATCAATCAAACTTGCCTTGTAGACATCCTTGTAGGCACCAGAAGCACCGAATCGGTTGATACCGAACTGCTCGTGAGTGTAACGCTCCCAACCCATGGTGCTCATGACTTCAATGGACAGAGAAGGAATGCCGTCGGGAAGGACAGACAGACGGTACTCCTTGCTCTGGAGGTCGAATGCCTCGAAGCAGGGCATGGAGACGATGCGGGCCTTGATGCCCTTGTTATCCTGGAGATACTTGGCAGCATCGACAGCAATAGAAACCTCGGAACCGGTGGCAACCAGGGTGATGTCGGCACCCTCGACTTCACGCAGGACATAACCACCCTTGGCGGCCTTCTCGATAGTGGAACCCTCGAGTTGAGGAAGGTTCTGTCGAGATAGAGCAATGATGCTAGGAGAGTGCTTGGCGGTCAAGCAGACGTAGTAAGCACCGCTGGTCTCGTTACCGTCGGCAGGTCGCCAGACGAGGCAGTTGGGGAGAGCGCGGAAGTGGGCAAGAGTCTCAATAGGCTGGTGAGTAGGACCATCCTCACCAAGACCAATAGAGTCGTGGGTGGCAACCCAGATGGTGCGAACGCGAGAGAGGGCGGACAGACGGACGGAACCGGCAGCGTATGAGACGAAGTTCAAGAAGGTGCCGGAGTAGGGCAGGATAGTGCCGTACGCAGCGAGACCGTTGAGAATGGCACCCATGCCGTGCTCACGGACACCGTAGCGGACGTATCGGCCAGAGTAGTCACCGAGGCCAGTGGACTTGGGCTGGAAGTCGACAGCCTCCTTCCATCGGGTAAGGTTAGAGCCAGTCAAATCGGCGGAACCGCCGAAGAGCTCGGGAATGACGCTCTCAACCTTGCTGAGGACGGTCTCGGAGAGCTTTCGCGAGGCAATGGCGGGGTCAGATGGGGTATAGACGGGGAGGCTCTTCTCCCAGCCCTCGGGAAGCTCGCCAGACATGCGGCGGACGAGGTCGGCGTGCTCCTTGGGGTACTGCTCCTTGTACTTGGCAAAGAGCTGGTTCCACTCCTGCTCACGGGCGGCACCTTCAGAAGATCGCTTGCCGTAGAAGTCATAGACCTCCTGGGGAACAGCGAAGCTCTCGTCAGGGTTGAAGCCCCACTTCTCCTTGAGCTGCTTGATATCGTCGGCCTTGAGGGGAGAGCCATGGACACCGTGGGTGCCCTGGTTCTTGGAACCGAAACCAATGGTGGTTCGGAGCTGAATGAGGGTAGGCTTGTCAGTGACAGATTGAGCCTCCTTGATGGCAGCCTCGATGCCGGCGAGATCGTGGTCACCATCGTCGACCTTGACGACGTGCCAGCCGTAGGCCTCGTATCGCTTAGGGACATCCTCAGTGAAGGCCACAGCAGTGTCACCGTCAATGGTGATCTTGTTGTCGTCCCAGATGGCAATGAGGTTGCCAAGCTGGAGGTGACCAGCCAGAGAGGAGGCCTCGCTGGAGACACCCTCCATCAAGCAGCCATCGCCGAGGAAAGTGTAAGTGTAGTTGTTGACAAGAGGGAAACCGTCCTTGTTGAAGACAGCTCCGGTATGAGCCTGGGCAATGGCCAGACCAACAGCGTTGGAGATACCCTGACCGAGAGGGCCAGTGGTGACCTCAACACCGGGAGTGTCGTGAGCCTCGGGGTGACCGGGAGTACGGCTGTCGACAGACTGAGGGATGTGTGAGCAAGCAAAGGTTAGAGCCAGAGAGTGAGCTACATACTCGGAAAGCCTTCAGGTCATCGATGCTGAGATCGTAGCCGAAAAGGTGGAGAAGAGCATACTGCAGCATGCAGCCGTGTCCGTTGCTGAGGCGCAAAACAGTCAGTCAGGGGCGCATTAGTGACGTGTGAATCAGGACAAAACTTACGAGAGGACGAAGCGGTCGCGGTTCAACCAGTCGGGGTTCTTGGGGTTGAAGTTGAGGAACTTGTTGAACAGGACGTGGGCAACTGGGGCCATTCCCCTGTGACGACAATGTCAGTGTGTTGTTCTCATCGCTCAGTTCATCGAAGGGTGGTGAAACTCACATGGGAGCACCAGGGTGTCCCGAGTTGCTGTGAGCGGTCGCATCGGCCTGTTGGCAGCTCGTTAGTACTCATGTTGTACCGGAGGTTCATAGTGAGAGCGTTGAGAGGCTGGTAGGCTCAATGGGACACAGCAAATACAAGAGCAACTGCCATGAGGCCAAGCGATAGAGTTCTCTTGAGCAGACTGTCCTCATCAAATTGTTGCGCGTCTCGTGTCTCATCTCTCATAGTAAAATGGCGGGGCAGCCGTGGCGGGGKAAAAGCCAATTCAGCTGCGTAGAGCTCAAGAGAAACGAGAGCAAAGTAAAGTAAAGCGAAGGGAGGGGAGCTTACCGCAAGGACACGGATGGTGTTGATGGCCTTCTGATCAATGTCGCCGTAACCCATTTTGAATATGTGTATGAGTATTTGGTTGTATGGAGGAGAAGAAAGGAAGAGGAAAGGAGGAAAAAAAGAAGAAGGAGAAGGAGAGGGCGAGGTAGAATGACGGAAAGATAAACGGAGCCAGCACCTTGCCTTGCCATGCCATGCCTTACCTCACGTCTGACGTCTACCTACGATGCTCCCGTCTTCGCTCTGCTAAGGTGACTTAGTACCTACCTTACTGTACCTTTACAGTGGAGGGTGGAGGGGTCGTGTCATGAATTGTTTAGTGGTCTCCATTTTTCTCTGCCAGCCTTGAGAAAATTCGACCGGGCGATATCCCGCGAAGGTGTTGCTACATGATACGAAATGAGGTATGGTACAGTAATAATAAGGTGCCTTAGTACGTTGGTATGTTACTATTGATTGATGTCTCCTAGGATATACGATGCTGCCGATAGAATTGGATATCAAAGTCCAAGGTATTCAGCTCTCACCGAGAAGAATAGTGAGGCTGCTCATGGCGACTACTTATCCATAGCCCCCTCACTCCTCTCATGATGGATGTCTAATGCCCACCTTGAGCGGCCGAAGCTCTACCCAAGACGTCAAAAGTTTCATTGTCTGCTGCATATCTATGTATGTACTGTACTTTGTTGAATCAGCCTCCCCAAAAACAGGCAAGCCGCCATCTTCACCTTCAGAATCATGACCCAAACTCAGATTCAAGCTCACCAAATTCAGAGCGTCCGCTCCCTCCGCTCCCTCCGCCGTCGCCGCCGAAACGAGGTCAGTGTGGCCGGCGACACGCCGAGTGGAGTCCCCGGTGGGGGACAGTTTTGGGCTGCAGGGGAGAACAAGTCAGTGACGCCAGGGCGCCTAGGGTGCATCAGGGTGCCCCTCCCCGCTGTAGCTGCAGCTTGCACCTCCCGTCTCGTGAGAGAGAACTGTTGACACGGGCTGAGGCTTGTTGGCTTGATAACGAATACTAATGCAGTTCAATCGGACTTAGTCACGGCTCTGGCTTGCCCAAAGCCCATTCATAAGCACCAGATCTACTACGTGCTCTGGATAGACCCAATAATTACCTAGGTACCCAGGTTGGCTCTGAGCAAACTTCGTTGACCTTGGAGGTCCTCACTTGTGGACCCTACCTATTTCATCAGCATGAATCCCATGGCTTCCAATGGATGGATCTCCATACCTTAGTCGTTAACAGCGGCACCTGTACATGCTTTTCGAAGTGGCCATTGGAACAAATTGGATCCTCGCTGTTGTGACGCCGATTTGGCCACCTCGTCATTGTCAGAAAGATTCTTTTGTTAGCATCCTTTTGGCCATGATATCAAATTTTCATGTCAGCCACAGTGAGGTGGTTATAAGGAGGGTCAGGCAAGGCTAGGAAATGAACACCAGATATTTGCGCCATATATTTCCCTCAATCCAAAACCGCAATAGCTCCCGTGTTTCGTCTTGAGTCTGATCAAATTAACCGGCCAGAGCAGAAATAGGCAAAAAGTATCCAGACGGGCGGACAGTCTAGAAACTCGAGAGACTCGATTGAATTGGTACGCCTAAAAAAGATACCCATACCCCCACGAGGGGTTCTAGGTAGAAGGGGCAACTCCGATCGCTCCCAGGTGTTGAGTCGTTTCGGATACCATGCCGTACAAGTTACTTTAACAGGCGCGCTTATTAATGAGAGAGATCAAAAGTCGGATCAAAAGTCACGATGTGCTTTATCCGCAAATGATTCGGTTGAGCGAGCTAACCTTAGTGACATATCCGACTTTGTTTTGGGGAGCGATAGTCGGAGAGAGGACAACCAAGCTGTTCTCTCATCTTCCGAAAGGTGTGGTAGAGGTAGCACTCTTGAAACCAATGAGGAAAAGGATGAACTATGTTGATGTTTATCAATGATGCCGTAACTGCTGATGAAATGATATGATGTTTCTATGTCAGAGCTCTAGGCCCCAAGTAAAACTCTCCGTAGGGGCCGGCCACCATGACCAATTTTCTGTGATAGACAGAATGTGATATGATAACATTCACGATATTGATTGCTAACACGACACTGAATTATTCTCTTCCGCCTACATCCAGCCGCTCCGTCCGTACCCCGAGGCACCGCCATATCCATCCATCCTCGTCCCTCAAGGGAAGAAATGGAAATACAGGTACCTACCTACTCAAGGTAGTACCTTATTATGTACTACTAGTAACCTTAGGGCAGCCATGATTCCAAAGTGGGGGTTTTCGACCTCTCCGGTAAAATATGTCCGATCTTTTCTCCCAGTATCAAACAATCCCACCACCAAGAGGCGGACGGTATCTACGATATCGATATTACTCACCGAATCAATACAGCCAATGAGCTAGCACTAGATGCAAGTGAAGAGAAAATGGTCAAGAAAACCGGCCCCTCCAAGAAGACTGCTCCTTCTAAGCAGAGTTCGAGTTCAAAGCAGAGCTGCAAGACATCACCTGCGCCGCTAGAAACCTCTTCACCAGCTCTACAAAGCGAGCAGCAGCAGCAGCGTCTTCTCAATATCTTCTCGAGTGCTTTCAACAATGTCCTGACTTCGGCTGATTTCTCAAGGTTGCTTCAGGAGATAAAGCAAGCCTTGTTTAATCGAGAGTTTGCTGCCGCTTTCGGGAGAGAGGACTACCTCGAAGCCTATGCTGCTCGATGGAGCCCCACACGAGCATTATGCTATGCTGTCGTGTTTCTCAGTATCAAGAAGCACCTTGACGGGATTCTGATTGATAAGGAAGAGACGAAGGGTGACACAAATGCCACCAAGGAGCGCTCAGCATCACATACAGAGATCGCTGGGTCAATCCAGGATGATGCAAATGACAAGTCTGAAGGGACTGGACTAGAAATCTTTCAGGATCTCAAACTTGACAGTACCTCCAATCGACGCAATGCCACCCTTCGAATGTTGTCTGTAGGCGGCTGTGCAGCCGAGCACGTTGCCTTTGCCTCCTATCTCCAGACAACTGCCACAGATGGCCATCTGACGCTTCTCGATTCGGGCCCATGGACAACGGTCACTTCTCTTCTCGAATCCAGCACCGTCAACCCTCCGCCTATTTCAAAATATGCATCCACGGCACGCCAGGCGGCCAATCACCCACTGCTGGGAAAAAATCAACTCTCACTGGACATGGTCCAGCGAGATGTTCTGGATCTTGACGTGGACTCTCTTTCAGCGCAATGTGCCAATGGCAGAGTACCCATCATCTTGACTCTTCTCTTCACACTCAATGAGCTGTACACAACAGCAGGTATCGGCAAGACGACAAAGTTCCTCAAGAACCTTGGGCAAGTCCTAGCATCTGATAGCTTGGTCCTCGTAGTGGACAGCCCAGGAAGCTACTCCGAGGCAGCTTTGGGCAAAGAGAAGAAGAGATACCCTATGCAATGGCTTCTCGACCACACCCTCATAGAAACCGAAACGCCTGGGTATTCCTGGAAAAAGCTACAGTCGGACGACTCCATCTGGTTTCGTCTACCAGAAGGCTTGTCTTATCCAATCCCGCTCGAGAATATGCGCTACCAGATGCACTTGTACCGCTTACAAAAGCCATGATTGAGAAAAAACACCAGCTTGAGAATTATCGTGATATCTATGGTTTGCATTATTTATAACGTATTATATGGGGATAGATCGTTTATGCTGTTTCCTTGATGGCGGTATCTATCAAGCCCACACCATCTTCTTGAGTGAGTGTCCTAGCTGTTCTAACAATCCTGTGTTCTTCTTGGCCTCCTCTAGAGAAATGATGGGGCCGGTCTCGATAAGCCTCTTCCTCTCATCGCCCGGATGCTCCGCCTGTCTCTCCAGCGCCAGTCGCTCAATGTCACCGCAAATGGCGGAAACCTGCTCAGTCTCTGTCTGCTTAGGACCATCATCACCCACAATAGCGACAGAGGAATCCACATTTGTCGCTTTGAAGACCAGGCGGCGAATGCTCGGCGATGAAGAAGACGATGATTTGCTGGTAAGCAAGTTGGCTAGGCTGGCAGGAATGCTGGCATCCTTTTGTTCGGTGGCACTCTCCTTACCTGTCATCTCGCCGCGACTTGAAAAGGTTCGTGTGTTAGTACGGCGAACGTCACTCTTGCCAGGGCTATATGTCACCACAAAACCGGTATTCCTAATCTCGTCGATGTGAGAAAGGGAGATGGTGGAGGTAATATAAGTACCGTACTTGATACCTGTGATGCTATCGAGCTCGACACGCTCAAAGGAAGATACCTTGTCAGACTTCCAGTCAAAACGGCATGAATAGAGAGCTGCATCTGTCAACAACAGAACGACCTCTTCGAGCGGCCAGGACTTGATAGCGTCAGGTGTGGTAGGACTTAAGAGAACCCAGCCGCCGTGGAACTCTTCCTTCTCATCGGCTATAACTCGCTTCTGGCATAGTTCGACGGCTAGTTCTCTCATCTTGATGACGGATACCGCTGGATCCTTCGTCATCATGTCGCTCTCAAATTCTTCAAAGATTTTGGCTGTTACGTTGCCGAGGAGAAAATCAATGGCTGCTTGGCTGAAGTAGTCGTTGACCATGCTGACTTGGTTAGCAAGAGGTTGAGCAGTCAAGGAGGAGGAATTGGAATACGTACCCACTATAGTATCTAGCAAGACCGAGACCCAAATCGTTCAACGCACCACGATAATCTCTCTTCCGTGTTCTTGTGTAGTCGCCCTTCATCGCTGCTGTCGATGCGTACTGTTTTGACACAGCGTCGCCATTGTCCGCCCAGAGGGTGTTGAACCAAGCAGTCACTTGATCAGACTGCGCACTCATGTCAAAGCCTTCCTCCTTGAGTTGAACTTCCAGCATATGCTTTGCGAATGAGCTCTGGCAGACGTTGGTTCGGTCAAGGCAGTCCATACAGTTGGTTCGGAAAACACCTTGCTGTCGAGCGAATTGCTTCCCGTCCTGTTGAATAGTGCTTCCAAAGCTCTCGATCTTGTCCCTCAACTGATTTAACAGCATGCTGACATTCTCAAACTTCATGCCTCTACAAGCAGCATGGAAATCAAACCATTCGAAAGGTATCTTTTGATCTATGCTGCCATTCTTGTTGATTTCTTCCACGGCTGTCTCATATGCAGAACCGATGATGGACTCGACCCCATGTTTTTCGACGAGATTAACTATCTGCAAGTGGCCATAATTCCTGGAAAGACTTTCGAAATGACTGCGGCACGCAGCTTGGTTGGCCTCCTCAGAGTGTTGTCGAATAGGAGTAGGTTTGAAAGCATACGGCGACTGTGTGAAGAATAGGGGAATGCTTCCCCTGACCTGCAGAAAGGAGTATATCTTTGAAGCCGGGTCCCACGTTGGTGTGGAAAGAAGCTGTTCGGTTTCAACCATGTTCGCAACAAAACCATCCTGATCAATGCCACGGCGCAGATACCGCAAGCCAGCTCGTTTTGTGGACCGGCGCGATATCACAGTGATTAGATATTTCCTCTCCGAAGAACGAAGGTCTATAGATGTCTTGGAACTCAGCGCTTGAGGAGAGGCTGTTAAGTCTTCTGACGATGGAAGATTAGACAGTTCGACGGAATCTTTGCCCGTAACATCGCTCTGGGGAGGCTGACTATCGACAATGAAGGTCCTCTGTCCAACAAATCCTTGAATCAACGGCAATGCCAAAGAATCTTGCCCGCTTGATAGGAAAGGTTTCAGGAGATTCCGGTTCCAAAAGAAGACCTCGTCTGCCTGGCTGTGGAGAGGGCTCTCGCTGTTCGGGGGTATCGATCCGTCACCGAGAGAGCGAGTGAGGTCGACGTCGTAAGAGAAGTAAAAACTCCGCGATGAACCAAAGAGAACATGGGCGGTTCGCAAAAGTTTTGGCAATAATTCGGGCTCCTCGGGCACGACCTTATCAAGCCCCTCTTGCGTATCCTCTGAGGATGACTCAGTCGCAGGAGCATTATTTTCTGGAACGCTCGATGAATTGCTCAAACCCATATTCCTCTTTTGATCTAGAGTCCAGCCACTTCGACTGAACCAACGTTGGGCGAACCGCCCATAGCTGCCCCTCCTGCGAATGACATCTTCAGCTACGCGGCTTCTAGCCGACCCAGGCCTTGCATCGTCGTCCTCAACAACGGCGTCTTCTACTTCGTCTGACGTTCTTGAGGGCAGTTCAACATCTTCATCGCTGCTATCACTCTCGTTCCCCGAGTCTTGTGCTTGGCGTGATAGGTGGCCCGAGGTCCTCCTTATTGATTCTTCAGCGCCGGCCTTGGATGTGCATGGTGTAAGGGCGACTTCGGTAACGACATAGATGGGGTGGCCACAGATTTGTGCAACTTGTTGGCGTCGTGTGATGGTAACGAGATAATTTAACTTCGAGACTGCAATGATGCCTACAGTTGTCGCGTCCGTCAGTCTTGAGTCTTACATGTCATAAGCGCGGGGCCATCCAGTGTCATACCAATCACTCCAAAAGCTTCAAAAGAATAATCTGGCTTAGAATCGTCAGGAACATGTTCACGCGGAACATGGGAGATTGAGGCGTCGCCATATTTGAGCCGCACTGGCTGAAAAGGTCGTTGGCCTTTGGAAGAGAGTGGTTGTATTATAAGCCCATCAATCGCTGCGCAGATGAGGAGCTTGCGAGCAATGGCTGGCATTGTGCGGGGGGCACGTAGTTCTTATCGACGGCACTTGGTAGGCATTCAAAGGTAAATACAGGGAAGCAAGATAAGAGATTGGCGATCTAGAAAGAATAGGTAGACAGGGACGAGACAGGTTGCGAAGAAGCTGCAGGAGGAACTGGGCCAAGCTGCAGCTCACCCAAGAAGCTGGAAGGATCGAATCGAGCGGCTATTTACACTTGATATGACCGCATCAGTTCACTCATTTTTTTCGGTGGTGGAGACGTCATAATCTCGCATTTCACTGCATCCGTTATAGCATAGCGCAGAATAGCCGCCGACATCGCATTCGCATATCGAAATTATTTCGATATATCCACTTTGGCTCGTTTTCGTATTGGGCTTCAGATATGCTTCAGATATCCTTTGGTCTCGCCAAGATAGACAGTTGATGATATTACTATTATACCCAGGAGGACTCAATGTCATACACCAATTATTGCACCAGATAAGCCCAGAACATAAAAAATTCGGAAACAAATCTGAGCAGCAACAAACAGTCGTTCAAGGACTGTCTGTCCATAGACGAAAATGTGTTCCATCTTTTGCTTTCCTCCTCGTCGTGGGGTATCTTAGATAGCGAGGCGCTCAACCTTGTCGCGCATAGCTCGGATCTGGCCGGCGAGCTCGCTGGCGTCGTTGCTGGTGATGCTGGCGGCGATGACAGCACGGCTGACACCACAGGCACGGCCGAGGTGCATCTTGCTGCTAACGTAAACATAGGGGACTATTAAGCACAAGTTAGTAATCGACTCAGACTGCATCAGAATTACCAATTGCGCTTACCGTTCTTGTCCTCGCAGAGAAGAGGAAGGTGGAGGAGAATGGCGAGGGGCTGAGTGTCAGCAGCGAGGATGACGAGCTCAGAGACACCGCGGTTCAGGGTCTTGGTGGCTTCGTTAGCTCCCTTCTTCAGCTGGCGGGCATCTGTGAAGTACGTTAGCGAATTGGTCTAAACTGGGCCTTGTTGAAGATGACTTACGCTGAGAAGATTGAACAAGATCGAGAAGCTCCTGCTCGAGCTTCTGATCGGCAAGGGGCCAGGCTATCGGCATATCAGTGAATAGTCACAAGAGAGCTACAAGGTAATTGGACATACCAGCACTCTCAGACATTGTGAAAGACTAGACCGAGGTTTTTAAGGAAAGTTTCTAATCGATGGCAGTCAGTCGCTGGTCCTTGTTGGAATTTGAGGATAGTCAAGTCGAGGCTGCGTACGGGATGGTATGAGTATCAGGGTTCCTTGCGTTGGCTCGCCCTGAGGACTGAAAATGAGGTTGGCGGAGGAATGTGGTTGGCGATATATCGACAAAGTCAAGAAGGAAGAAGAAAAAAAGAGAAGACGCTGGATAATATGCGCCAAGGCGGCAGAAAAATTCACATGTGGCGCGCCGAGCCTTGTGTGGCTTGCTGCTGCGAGGCTTTCCTGGTTCCACTTCTCCTGTTTCGAGCTCACCAGTCAGAGACTGGCCTGGCTGGCCCATCTTTTATCCGAAACACCAGCCGCCCCGTAGTGCATTATGTAATGCTCCCCGTGCCTCTCCCTCCCAGTAGAGTACAGCAAAACCTTGCCGCCAACCAGACGCCAACCTGGAATGAAACCTTAACAAGCACACCTTCACCTCGACATCTTCGTCCTCAACCCCCAGGCAAACGATTCCCGTTGTTCCAACGACTTCATCTCCCAACAGCTCAGCTCGTTCTCGAATCCCTCGATACAGATTGCTCCATTGATATCTGCTTATCCTCAGATAAACAACCGTCAAGATGGTTAGCGAACTTTGGTACGTGCTTGCGCGCCTCCTTGCCCCCATCATCATCAAGCTCTCTATGCATCACCGGAAGCTTCAGGCATCGCCTGGCAACGCGAAAAGCCATCGGAATGGTCTCGCACTACATCATTCTTCATGATTGAAGCTAACATGCGCGTCTCTGCAGCCCCGTTTACTCGGTCAGTCCTCCACGTCATTCATGCCGTCGACGTCACCTCGCGACGCCCAAACCTCCATCGTGAGGCTGTCGACGATATCGACTCCATATCGAATTTCACATCGCTAACGATTATTTAGCCCTTCTTTGGTGCTATGGGCTGCACCTGCGCTATTGTCTTCACCTGCCTCGGCGCCTCTTACGGTACCGCCAAGTCGGGTGTTGGTATCGCTGCCATGGGTGTCCTCCGCCCCGACTTGATCGTCAAGAGTATGCGGCCCTTAGGATTCAATCCTCACGAACTGCGCGATGCTAACATGTCCCAGACATTGTTCCCGTCATTATGGCCGGTATCATTGGTATCTACGGTCTCGTCGTTTCCGTCCTTATCTCCGATGGCTTGAAGCAGGACCTTCCTCTGTTCACTAGTTTCATTCAATTCGGTGCTGGTCTCTCCGTCGGACTTGCTGGTCTCGCTGCCGGTTTCGCCATTGGTATTGTTGGTGATGCTGGTGTTCGAGGAACTGCTCAGCAGCCCCGTCTCTTCGTCGGCATGATTCTTATTCTCATTTTCGCTGAAGTCTTGGGTATGTCTTGGTGCTTAGTCCGACATTTCCAATGAGCTAACATGGAACAGGTCTCTACGGTCTCATCGTTGCCCTCCTCATGAACTCCAAGGCCAACGTCGATGCTGTATGCTAAATCAACAAAGGAACAGGAGCCTTGCCTTAAATGACAGCCTGACAAGATCGAACTCAAATCATAAGAGCTGCTTAGGGTATGGTCGACCGTATGAACACTAATAGCGCTTGCAACTTCCTTGCTCCTTGTCCCAAATATGGATGGTGCAGTAGGGGTTGTGAACGCTGGCGTTGGGTTGGCACGTTTTCATACCTGCCCCTTTTTCGCGCAATCATGGAATAATGGACTCGAGATACTGTTTTTGTTTTCTATTATGGGAGAAGAGGGGCTGGGATGAAATAGGAGGATGGTTTCTGTAAAATACTCTCAACATGCGTGTTACTCTCTGGGTGGCTTCTCATCATAGACGGTGAAGGGGAACTCGAGTATTAGTGTATGCTATTGTCAATTGTTTTTATGTACCGGAACTTAACATATATGTCCCTTTCATAAATCGTCAGGTCTACTGATGCAGCTAGCTGTCATCTATCAATCACATACGTCACCGGTCATGGCGGGCATCATACATGCTCTGGCACGACTGGTACACGTCAAATTGTTGCAAGCCCTCTCGACATCAGTGTTCCGAGGGCGTAATGCTCACTGAGAGCGTATTAATACAGCAGTTTATTATTGTATCCTCGCTTTCAGAAGTATACAAATGCGAGCAAGTAAAAGATTACATAGTCAAAAAAAACCCCGAAGCAAGTTGACACTTTATACAAACCAGTAGAGGCTAGTGTCTACAGCTTTCTTATATACCCCCTGTATTACGTCTCTTCATCTCTTCGTTTGTAGGTTTCCCTTTTCGTCTCCCAGAATCATACCGGTTTTTGTTTTCCTTGTACACATTTCCACTGACCAAAACACCTAGTGGCATCAAGAGCCACTGACTGAGAATAATATATGGGCACAAAGTGTCCCTCATGGGCGCAGCGAGTTTTGACTTGCTCCCGCGTCGCCTCGTCGACTCCTTAGATAACGTACTAAAAGATTGTTAGTATCAAGGTTCAAGTAACGTTTTGGTGGAAACTCACAGGAATGAAGAGGTAAGGTACACGTCGCTCATACTCGAGCCAAGCATCACCATACTTGCGACGGCAACGGGTGATATCTCGAGCAGCACGGTGAGCGATCATACCGCAGAAGAATACTGGATAGAACCAGGGAAAGGGGCTCTCGAAGCCTGTAATAAGACCCCAAGAAACAGCGAACCACACATCGGCAGTGTAGTGAATCTTGCGAGCAAGACCATACCAACCATCAACCAGGATAGTTCCCTGGGGAGTGACAATAGTCTTGGGGTTGTGGATAGTCTGCCAGGGGACTTGAGGAAAGGTTTTGCGTAGGACCAACTTGCCCTTCTCCATAGCGCGGAAGCGGTTCTTCTGGCTGTTGCAGCTATCCCAGACCCAGTACCAGAAGAGATAACCAGCGAACATGGCAGCGAGAATGCCGCGGTTCCAGCGGTACACATCAGGGTGGTGATTAGCTAGATAGATAGTGCAGTGACAGTAAGAGAGAGGAACACCAGCGAGGTTCCAGAAGATGAGCATGAACCCCCACTTCTCATAGTACATATCCCAAGTGGTGATGATGAGCTCCTCTCCTTTGGCACAGGCGTTGGCATAGAGGAAGTGAGCCATGACGAGGAACCAAACCTCTCCAGAGACGTAGCCGTACTGCTCATATTGACGAGCGGCGGCGCCAAGGCTAAGGATGAGCAGAATATACCAAGGCATGCGAACCTCGAAGAACATCTTGAAGTCGAGAATACCAAACAACCGGGGGTTCAACTCAGCGCCCATGAAAAAGTCATAGATGGGATAGCCCGTCATGCGGTGCTGCTTGCCACGCCAAAGAGCAGAGAAATAGGCCACAAAGCTAACGAGGAAGCCACTGAGGATAGCAACAGACAGAAGAGGACCGAACTCATCAATGGCAGTGTAGAGAGGCCAGATGCCAGAGAAATGCAGCAAGGCAAGGCAAGCAAGAGTGGTGTAAAGACTCCAGTAGGCGCTGCAGTAGTAGGGAAGCTGCTTGCCGCCCTCATGAGGAAGAGGCTTGCCATAGCCCCAGACACCGGGGAGAAGGCAGTAGAAAGCACCCTCAACAATCAGGTAAGACCAATACCATGCCCAGACCTGGAGGCGGGGGAATGCACCAGTGTAGACCAGATTGACGAGGTGAGAAGCGAACTCGCCCCAGGACTGACCCTCGGCACGGGAGGGAAACTTGCCATCGTAGTAAGTGGCGCCAATCCACATATACCACATGAGGATAGGGAAGAGTACCATCATGGCAGCGGTGCCCAAAGAACCACCAAACTCGAACTCTCCAGAGTAGTCAATCTTAGGATCCTGGCCAGGCCTCCAGCCATCAACCACATTGGGGTCTTGAGGGACGCCCTCGGTCTTCTCCAAGACTGAATTGATAGGTGCAGCGCCAGAAACATCGTTGGATGTAGCATGGGCGTTGGTGGCGTGTCCATTGGTGGCATCACCGTTTGAATGGCCATTGGCATGGCCGTTGGTCTTGCCATTGGAAGTTCTGTTGACAGCCCCCATGTTGTCGGAATCTGTGTCCTCGTCGAGCTCTTCGGTGAACCTAGCGGTGCGTCGGCGAGTAGGTCGCGAGACAGTCTCAGCGGCAGAGTTCGACTCGGTTTCGACGTCTGAGGGAGGTTGGGAAGTCTGGCGGCGATTTGAACGTGAGCGACGAATAGGGGTCTCAACCATGCCCTCGAAGAGTTCCTTCTTCCTGAAGGCGCAAAGTTAGCTACATGGTAGAAAAATTGGGATTAAGGGATAGAGGAGCAAACAAACCTGGGAGTTTGGCGTAGTGAATATCTTGAAGACATCTTGAAGGAAGGGCTCGGGAGAGCCTTTATATAACTAATGGACAGACGGTTGAACAGAGGCAGAACCAAGAAAGAGACTAAGAAGCTGGAGCCAGGTCCCGAGAGCCTGAACCGTCAATCAGGCTGTGATGACCCAGACTCAAGACTGTGCTTTTTCCCACAGTGCGCAAGACAACAGAAAGAAGCAATCGGACTGGACGCCTCGGATGCACTTTGAAAGCCAGAGATGCAGCTGTGGACGGTGGCACGGCAAATCAAAGCAAACAAAGCCAAACACAGGAACAGGGGGCGGTGACAGTGTCGTGGAGTGAAAAAGACCAGGGCATTGAGTAAAAATGCCTAATTAGGTACCTAGACAGACAGTATCCGCTGCTGGTAGGTTTGGCGATGGCACCTATATCCTGACAAGAAGGGAAAAGAAAAGAAAAAAGAGTCAAGTGAAGGATACCCAAAACAAACCAAATTGTTTAATGGAGTTTGAGAGAAAGGAAAAAAGTTGGKGGRGGRGGRGGRGGGGGGGGGGGGGCGTGTTGCCAACAACACCCAAAGTTGCAGCTTGCAGCAGTCCCCCAAGTACAGCAGTAGGTACAATTCTCGCGATGGGGAATCCGAATAAGAAAACGTGTTGTGCTATTGGCGCGCTGCAGTTGGCCGTTCGGAGCAATCTCCCTCAGGGGACACAGCCAATCAGAGGAGAGGCCTGACAGGCGATCCATGCGCTTGGAAATTGAGGTACTTGTTGTTCTGCAGAGTCTTCTGCAGGGCATCAGGTACCTCTGGCCCATCTGCCCCAGAAATCCCCCAAGGCCAATCATCAGAACCACGCTAATGCACGATTCGTATAGCGATTTGACAGGGGTTAGCCTGCTATTCTGCCGTCTGCCATGACCCCCAGATAATGCGTCAGTTTCTCATCTTTGAGCCTCATCGCTCGCTTGGATCGCCCTAAACGTCCTGATCCTCCTCTTACACGCCGACAAGTGCGACAAGGGTATGCTATACGAATCGTGCATGAAGCTAAGCCCCGACTTTTATCAACGACAATCTATACCTACACCTTGAAACATCAACTCCTCCACAAACTTGACTTACTTTTCAACTCGGCATCATGATAATCTCCGCCTCCCGGTCTCGACGGTGATACATTGAGGGATTTACCTTGATTTTCTGGACGGTTCCGTGTGTTCAAGCAGCTCAAGAGGGCTACATCGTAACGTCTAAGCCGATCTTCATCCTTGTCGACTGTTCCTGTGCCGTCAAAACTCGGCGTGATACTCTCATGATGTGGCTCTTTGTGGATGTCCTGACAGGCCTCTCTTCTTGTGTTAGCCCAACAACTTGGTCATTCGTGCCCCGAAATGCTCCTTGACGCTACATGTTTACCCGGACGGATGAGAATCCCTGGTTTCGTTCTCCCACCTTAGACGAGACCTGCATCGGGATAGATGCAACTGGATCCCTGAACTTGAGTCCATCTCTCCCGAAGACAGACGATCAGTGACAAAGTGTTTGACACACTGTAAGAGTCTGAGATTGAACCCATGTTGGTGAGATGTGTTTTGATTCTTTCTCCTCAGTCTTGATCCCTGCCAATGCGGGCCTACTCTCGAGCCTGTCTTCGACCCAAGGAGAGGTCTTCGAGAGGTTACGCAGACATTGCAGAAGTCCCTTTCCTTCGCTTCAGGTACTCGCCACTCTTGGTCTGACTGATGCCAAGATTGTCTTCATCTTCCTCCTTCTGTTCCGTCCACTGGCTCCGACGGTACATTCGCCCGTTCCTTTTGCTCATACAAGTCATCTTGTCATCAGTAATTCCATGACCCTCCCAACTGTTCGTCAATGGCTGTGCTTGGGAGTTCAGTCGAGACTATCTGAGAGAGGATGCACTGCTAGATATCTCCGTGACCGATGATCACTATAGCTCGTGAATCATAATGCCAGTCTTCTTTTGATCTAGACTGACGTTTTCTATCGTTCATCCCTCCTATTTCTAGCAGGTACCAAATGTAGTTCGTCCTAGAAGACGCACTTCACGGGCTAGTCGCTCTCCTTTGCTCTTTTGGCTTCACGCGCTGTGAGACTTCCATTGCCTACCACTCCATTCGCCTCGACTCCATCCCCTTCCGTAGACGTTGCATCTGCATTGCTGATTTAGTAGGCTTTTCTCAGATGCGGCTCGGAACGCATTTGTTTGCTATGCTTATCTGAGTTGCGGGCGTTGCTACTTGGGAAAAACTCTCATGGTTGCTATGATACAACTCACTACATCAGATGAACCAGGGCCTGCCAACCCAACCCAACCCAACCCCTTTTATGTCATTTCATACCCCTAGGTTGATATTCCCCATCCCTAGTGTATTCATGATGGATCCAGTCAGACCTGCACTTCCTCAATATCGCTTCCATCCATCATTACTCCATCCAGGTCACTTCCGTAGTAAGTTTGAGTTGTCAGATGACAAGAAAGCTCACGCTTCAGGCCACTAGTTACCCCTTAGTTGCCCATTGATCAATCTTAAATGTGTCTTTGTTTGGGTTGAATGAGGCATCCGTCAGCACGTGGTTGCGAGCCTACTGGGGCTACACATATCGAGTCGCCACTTGGGGCTTTTGTTAGAATACAGAATCGAGATGCGACCGTTCTGACGACCACTCAAGTGACTGGAGGTAGCAATAGCAAGGTATTCCACGTGGCTGTGCCACAGTGAAATGGTGAATGGAAACATCACTACGACACAAGGGCATGAGGAAAAGAGAATCGAGCCCACACAAGACGCAGAGCTCCGGCTCC
>NW_024573925.1:1987921-2029778 GCF_900044065.1 Fusarium mangiferae
CCCCGCCCCCTTCCTGAGATGCTCTTGTATAGAGAATTCCGGTGCTTCTTCTGCTATTCCAGCTTCTCGTAGTCACCGAAGCTCAGGGTCACGCATTATCTAAGAATTGCATTCTTAGCCATGGCGCCAAGTGAGGAGTCTCCTCCCACGTTCAGTGTTGAGGTGTCATGATAGCTCTTTACTTCTCGTGTCCATAATAGATCAGCCAATGCGTGCCGGATTGTGTCAATCAGGAAACCATGGCAAAATGCGTTTTCATAATGGCCACCAGTCGAAAATTAGCCGCTGAGGTGGTAAGAAACAACACCCCTCCATAGTATCTTTGATCATGACAAAACATTTACTCAAAGGAATGTCGAAATAAAGGCAAAACTCTTCGGAGACAGCACATGAACTTCATAATGATAGTGCCTGTGCTTGGGTGAAAACTGCAAGTTTTTTTATTCGAGATTCTGGACTCACCACTATATTTATTAAGTTTGCTCCTTTTGTAGCTGAAAACCCATATGGCCATGACAATCGATGTGATTTGGCACTTGAATGCAGTAATGGGTTGGTGTGTGAGGGTGAGCTGCACACCAGGGAGGCAAGAAAACTTGAGACCTGGATCCTAAGTGATAAGGTAATCCTCTTAACAAAAGCCCTAAGTTGTTAGTAACTTACCCAAATCGTTCTACTGCTTCGTAACCAGATCCTTAGTCTTTTTGCTCCAGAAGGCATGCAATTGCGGTATCACAGAACGAGCACGGCAGTCAAAGTTCACAAATCGCAACGTTTAAGTAACTATTGATGGTGTTTATTAGGAGTGTCTAGTGGGATCTTCCTCTTCCGTCCATGCCACAACTTTGGGGTATCATATTCTGGTCTCTTCATGCTTTCCACCTTGCGCCGGCACCAGTGTGTGATTTGCCGGTTTATTCGCGGCTCTCTGCCTCAGCCTGCTTCTGGATGTCGTGCTCAACACCACGCTGGCGGGTCTTGCCCTCAGCACGAAGCTCGTCGTAGTGGGCCTCCTGCTCCTTGTTGCCGGTGAGATTGGAGACAGCACCACCAACAGTACCCTGGACACGGTCGCTGATACCAGTACCGAGATCGCTGAGCTGACCCTTGGCCTCCTGGTTTCTACCCTCGAGATTCTGCTCATGGCCAGCCTTCTTCAGGGACTATCAATCATGTTAGTAAAGTAAGCATGACTGGAGTTATCAATCTTACCTCGCTGCCGATGATTCCACCAATAGCCTCCTTAGCGGAGCCAGCGGTCTGGTTCCAAGAACCCTCAGTGCGGTTGGGGTCATCTTTGGCGGCGGCACCGGAGCCAGAGAGGGTGACACCGGGGAGCTTGGCGGTAGCGTGGGACGCATCATGTTCGGCTTCTGCCTTCTGCTTCTTGAGGTCGCCAGCGGCCTGGTCGCTGGTGTTTCCAGTGAGACTGCCAATAGCACTCTGAACAGCACCGGAGGCGGAGTCGACGACGGACTTGAGAGTGGAAGGTTGGGGAGTATCAGACATGTTGATTGATTGATGGGATTGGTAGGATTTGTGGTTTGTTTGTGCCTGTGTAGGATGGGGTTCTTGATAGTGTTTGGAATTCAAAGATGTTGATGAAGGAATCAAGTTGAGTCGAGAGGCGGGAGAGGAGAACGCTTTATAGTAATTTGAAGGAAGTCCATCACGAAGGAAGATATCTCATCAAGGCAACTACAGTGGTGCAATGATGTCATTTTTGTCGAGAATTGCAGTGACGCGCCGCGCACAGGGAGGCACATAGGTACATAGAAGGAGCTGTTGGCGGGCAGGAGCTTAGGTGCCTACCTTAGTAGTTACTAGGTAGGTATGACGTCAACAAAGGAAGGCAGCAGGTACTGTACATCCATAGATGGAACTCACCCACAAACGCCAGGAAGTCGCGATCCACGTTTCGGAGTGGTTGAGTAACGTGATAATATTGGATCAACCGCATCACTTGATGTCGGCTGTTTGTGCAGGAGTGTCGAGATCGAGATTCGAAGCAATGGCCATCTTACACGCCCTCCCTCAGCATGCACAAGTGCTGTTCCGCACGCATGTGATTATCAACATTCATCAAGCCAGACCCATATCAACTGTCACTTTGTCAAATACTAAAATTCGTTGAACATCACGTCACATGTGGTACCATTTTAGAAGATAAAACGTGGTCGGCATGCGCAATAATGAATGGTCGTGTCTCATTCTGTGCGACTCTAGTCTTGAACTCAAGCCAAACTCAACTCCGATTGTTTGTTTCATTTCCAACAGGCAAAGCACATTCCCGGTGCTTTATGAATGAGAGGCGCCTGTTATCGTCCTTTGATCCATCCCATAATTTGCAACCCCCTTGGCCAATTGCTCCCTATTTTCGTCCTCAGAATGTAAAAGAAAGAGGTATCTCTGATATTACAGTATGCTATACAGACACAACTGAGCCTCGCTTCAGTCGGCCATCGTCATTAACGTCCTTGATTCATCCAGAGTGACTAAGACTGAGCATGGAACTCTAGGTGAACGGATAATCATCATCATCACAGCTTGCTTAGTGCTGGCTCCACTGAATGGTATTCAAATCGATGCCCTCCTGGACGAGCTCCCACAGAGGACTCAGCTCTCGGAGGAAAGTGACACGCTCCTGCACTGCCTTGAGAACATAGTCAATCTCAGCTTCAGTGGTAAAGCGGCCAATGCCGAATCGGATACTGCTGTGAGCGCTCTCGTCACTGTTGCCAAGCGCGCGCAGAACGTAGCTAGGCTCCAGTGAGGCCGAGGTACAAGCACTGCCCGAAGACAGAGCAATATCCTTAAGGGCCATCAGGAGAGACTCCCCCTCGACATAAGCAAAGGACACGTTGACGCAACCGGGGTAGAAGGAGTCGGCAGCGCCGTTCTGTGTTGTGTGCTCCATAGATAAGAGGCCGTTGAGCAGGCGATCTGAGAGATATTTAATGCGCTTGGTGTCGTACTATAAATCGGTCAGTATCTAATGTACGTAGATATGGAAATAAGACAAGATTCAAAGATATCGTAGATCAGACAGAAGCTTCGATCAACACGGCCGGCCTTGTCACGGGCCATTCAGAAAGCCATGCATGTGTAGAGCAGCTCATCATATGTACAGAGAGAGGGTTGAGAAAGTTATGAGCACTTACAGCCATCTCCTCCTTGGCGATGCGACAAGCCTCGCCAAAGCCGGCAACGAGGGAGGGAGCGAGAGTTCCACTTCGGAGACCTCGTTCCTGACCACCGCCGGTAATAAGAGGGTCCAGTCTGACCCTAGGTCGCCTTCGGACATAACAGGCCCCAATACCCTTGGGACCATAAATTTTGTGCGAGGAAATTGACATCAAGTCAATGTTCATGGCGTTGACGTCGAGAGGAATCTTGCCCACAGCTTGGGCAGCGTCAGTATGGAAGAAGATCTTCTTCGATCGGCACAGCTTGCCGATTTGCTCAATAGGCTGGATCACACCAATCTCGTTGTTGACAGTCATGATACTGACGAGGGCAGTCTCGGGTCGGATAGCGGCCTCCAGATCCTCCATTCTGATGAGACCGTTGTTCTGAACAGGGAGATATGTGACCTCGAAGCCCTCATCCTGAAGATGGCGGCAGCTGTCGAGTACGCACTTATGCTCAGTCTGTGTTGTGATGATGTGCTTCTTCTTACCAGATCGACCAAAGAAGCGAGCGACGCCCTTGATACTCATGTTATTACTCTCGGTGGCACCGCTGGTGAAGATGATCTCCTTGGAGTCAGCACCGATAAGCTTGGCGACGTGCTCACGCGCATCTTCTACAGCCTTCTCACTCTCCCATCCATAAGCATGTGTTCGCGAATGGGGGTTGCCGTAGACGCCGACATAGAATGGCATCATTGCATCGAGAACTCGAGGATCGACGGGCGTTGTAGCCTGCATGTCGAGATAGATGGGGCGCTGGCCCTCATCCATAACTGCTGCTTGCTTCAGGACCTCTATTTGGGATGATTAGCCTCAATATATATAAAAATCTCGCTCACTAGGTGGAGCTGATCAAGATGCACTTACCAGCCATTGGACTAACGCTAGCATTGGAAGGAGTATCAGGCGGAGGGATGTCAGCAAAGGCCTTCTTGTCGAGCTTGATAGCCGTCTCAACCTGAGCATTGTCCCTCTTGGTCTCCGATACGTATCCACGTCGTGATGTGCGCCTCGCCACGACAGCTGCGCGAGCCATACCTCGCAGAGGAGCTACAGTAACGCGAGAGGCTGGGCTCAGGCCAACTCGGCCCGCCGAGCGCAGGGCGCATGAAGCGATATTGGAAGACATTATGAATTGAATGTCTGGCAGTTGCAAGGACGAAGAAACGTCAAGCTAAGCCAGTGGGAAGAAGAAGAAGAGAAGAAGTGAATTTTGGTGGAGGAGGCGTTGAGCTCCAGGTCCAAGATTTGTCATTAGCTTGTCGGCTCGGGGCCCTCGGTGATAAGCATCCGGCAGATTCGGCACGGCCATTGGTTGAAAAAGCCGGGGAGCGGCAGAAGGTGCGCTCTTTAGGTCCTAGGTTACGGCGGAGGAGAAGCCGAAACCGTTGAGGAGAAGATGGAAGAGTCATTATTTCGTGGCGATATGTGAACAGTAACGGGAGGCAATCAATGCAACGAACGTTCTTTGCAGGGTCTTTCCAGGTATAGTCTGCTCTCTACAGCAGGTATGCAGGCTGTCGGTTCGGTTCAGTTCAGAGCCTCAACATCAAGAACCCCAGCACAATCAGTCAGAACTTGTTCTGCGGTGCTGGCGGAGTTTTCATTGAACCTTCAATTCACCGAACCCGATAGGCATCGGCGTATCATATTATCTTATGTATGTGCCTCTCCGGGCATTGGCTTCCCATTCCCCAAGGCTGAACTAGGTACCTACTTGCAGTACTGTACCTAGGTAAGTAGTATGTAAAAGAATGAAAGGGCTTCCATTATGGCTCAGGTGCAACGCCTTCGACCCGACCTGTGGCCCAAATGAGAGATTGATCCCTGAAAGCTGTCAAGAGTGACGCAACGCCCATGACGCAGTGGACGCAGTGGCTATGATCCCCTAAGGTCACTCTCTAAAATTCAAGCTCTGAATTAGCAGGTACTACATAGGTACCTAATTGCTCCGGTCAACTTGGTGCTTTCAAAAGGTATATGGTTCAAGACAAACCCACATTATAAGAACTGGACTCACATCTAAGTAAGGTACTTTGATATACTCCGTGCCTTATTAAGTATTTTCCCTGTCAGTCTGATGGTACCTAGGCACTGAATAGTCCTTGAACTGCCGCCGTTGTCACCTCAGTTCCCCCCATGTGCCCCTATTATTTCTTCAACCTCTGGATAGCCACAGCATCGGAAACCGGCAGGCTTGGCAGCGAGGCATAGGACGGGCTGGGCAGCAAAAAAGGCCCAGTGAGGGAACTTAAACCTGGGAGCTAAACTAAAACACAGCCACACAAGTGGACGTCACCGTTCCACGACTCACTCAGTCATGTTCTGGGCTGTCCTGCCCTGTCATAATCGAGAGCTTCATAAGTTACCCTCTCGTCTAACTTTGGCGGCCTCGCGATCTGAGGGTTTTCGCGATACTCACTCACTCTCCTTCCACCCACCACCGACTATACTCCTAGCATCACTAAATTAATCTTACAACTATCGCCGCGCTCTCGCCATGAGCTTCAAAGGCTTCCAGAAGAGCCTCACTCGGGTAAGCCGTGCCCCTCACTTGATGGTGCTTGGATTTCCAGCATGTCTCGCGCGCACAAAACGCCATTTGCGCGCGGCTGAAGAGTCGAGACACGCCATCATGATGAGACATACGATGTCAAGTACTGACATATATCTTGCTCTTAGGCCCCGCAGCAGTTCAAGTCCAAATTCAACATCGGCGAGCATACCAAAGATGCTGTCTACATCGATGCCGAACGTCGTTTCCAGGAACTCGAGACTGAGACCAAGAAGCTCCACGATGAGTCCAAAAAGTACTTCGAGTCCATCAATGGCATGCTTTCCCATCAGATCGAGTTCAGCAAGGCCATGACCGAAGTCTACAAGCCCATCTCCGGTCGCATGTCAGACCCAGACTCAATGAAGATTGAGGGTAACCCCGAAGGCATCCGTGCTTGCGAAGAATACGAGGCTGTAGTCAAGGACCTGCAAGAGACGTTGGCACCGGAGTTGGAAATGATAGAATCTAGGATTATCCGTCCCGCTAATGAGTTGCTCGACGTCATCAAGGTGATACGCAAGACCGCCCTAAAGCGTGAACACAAGAGACTTGACTACGACCGACACCGCACAACCCTCAAGAAGCTGCAGGACAAGAAAGAGCGCACTGCCAAGGACGAAAAGGCAATGTGGAAGGCCGAAGGAGACGTCGAGCAAGCCACCCAGGACTTCAACTACTTCAACGACCTCCTCAAGGACGAGCTACCCAAGCTGTTCCAGCTCGAGCGCGAATTTATCCAGCCCCTCTTCCAATCGTTCTACTATATGCAGCTCAACATCTTCTACACACTCCATGAGAAGATGCAAAATTGCGACATCGGCTATTTCGATCTCACGCTGGACATTGAGGATGCTTTCCATGAGAAGCGCGGCGACATTCAAGAACAGGCCGAGGCACTATCCATCTGTCGCTTCAAGACCACCGGTCGCCCGCGACCTGTGCGATACGGGGCCAAGCCTGCCCTCGAAGGCCCCAAGCAGCCTGCACTCCTTACACAGGGAGGCGAGGGTTCCAAACCGTCAAGCAGCACTGTGACGAGCCCCAAAATTGGTGGCTATCAACGCCCCGCCTCGACCGCCAACGAAGGTGCCGCTCCTCCGCCGTACACTCCCCCAACAGGCGCGAATGCAGGCCTGGCTGCCATCGCCGCTGGCAAGAAGAAGCCACCGCCTCCTAAGCCCAAGCCCAAACCCATGCGCCTCACCGCCCCGGGAGTTGAGACTGTAACGGCTCTTTACGATTACGCTGCGCAAGCCGAGGGCGATCTCAGTTTCCGAGCTGGTGACGTTATCGAGATTGTTACAAGGACCCAGAACGAGAACGAATGGTGGAGCGGACGACTGCAAGGCAAGGAGGGACAGTTCCCAGGTGAGTACTGTCAGTTGTCGAGATCTCATCAGGTACTAACAAGGAACAGGCAATTATGTCCAGCTCAACAGCTGAGGAGCGTGATCGTTGCATTGGTCACGAAGGTGATCTAATCCGTGATAAGACTACCACTACTTCTATACCTGGACACGAAACGAAACGAAACGAAACAACCCACCAAAACTTGCTTACAATAGACATCCATAATTCAGAGAACAGCATCAGTCAAAGGTAGATATAGGGAAGGCCGAGGCGCATGGATGAAGCACAGGAGCTGAGACGTGAAGATGAAATAACAGTCCGTGGTGTTAGCTCGATGTCCTGGAAACGAAATGTAAGGGCCCTTCGTTTCTGGAGATGCAAGGAGCCTCTGAGGCCAAGCAAGAAAGAAGAGGGGGCATTTCTGGCGTTAATGGATAGGGCTTTTGCTGTCTGTAGAAGCAGATAATACAATACTACTATATTTTCAACCAATCCGTGCACGATAGCCTTGTAGCTTCTAGTTGTGGGCCATTGGAGGGGTCGGGCTTGTATGGCTTGTATGAATAATAGGCATTGATACACGTCGCCGGCCTCTTGGGGGAAGCATCTAGCCATGGATGTCAGACAAGCATGGCTTGATTGCTCTAAACTCGCGCAGCATACTCTAAGCGTTGTTAGTGAGGCATGGGCCTGCATGTTAGTTAGTTGGTTACTGCATACATACGTGTATGCTAGAGCCTGCTTTTGTCAAGGACTGAATCACGCGTATCAGATTTTGACGAGGTTGAATGAGGCTCAAAAATGGGGTTGACCCCTCAGGGATCTCAACAGGGGGCCTACACCATCAAAACATGCATGTCAGGACATGAAAGATGCCATGTAATTGGCCAATCCTGGAATATTGGCTGAATGGAATGGGCAACCAATACTCTCAGCAGGTACCACAGCCTGATTTCGCAGCTGAATACCCATCGCGCCGCGAACAGTTGCTTCAGGGTAAAGTCATGATATTCATGAGAGTTGTTGTTGAGCTGAGGTTGGCTCCAAGCTCAGCTCAACAACAAGACTGGAGTACATATGTATATACTTACCTGTCGGGTTTGCCTCGCGTAGTGAGTGGCAGGCTTGTAAAATATCGACTGTACCTAGTTCTTAGAATTGAACCGCCGTACAACACCAGCAGAGCCTCTTTTTTTTTTTTTTTTTTTTTTTTTTTTCACTTTCTAGAACTACCTAGTTACGCCATGTCCATCGTTAGTACGACGAATAATCCAACTGCGCCGCGAGACTAATTGCTTAGTGCAACGACGGGTCAAGTCAATCTGTTGTTGCCTTGTCTCTTATACGTTATTGACATACTCTGAAGACACATGCGTAACCTGACTTGGACTCTACACCATCTCGATATCCTCGTGACGCCGATGACTTGCACATCGAGGTCAAGCTCTGGTCACCTTGACCTGAATAGAGAAAAAGAGAAGAAAACGAACAGCAATGGCACTATTCTCGAAAGATGTAGCACACGAGCTTAGACTCTTCTAAGCGGTCGTCAGCGAAAAAAAAAGAGCCTCATTCCCTACGAAACTTGCTCTTGACCCAAACACCAACCAACCACGAATTCCCAACTCGCTATGATTGCTCTTTTTGAACTAATCGAATTCGAGAGCAGAGACATGGGGCGTCCAAGAATTCGTTGGCATTCCTCTGGGCAGGGGTAGGCTCCTTGGACCCGTGATAAGGCTGTGAAATCGCGACTCGGAACTTGAGGGCTCTTGCGGCTCTGCTCCCCTCTTCTCCTGTAATGAGGGACTTAATAACTACCGGAGCACTGTGAATAGCGTCGTATCCTGTATACATCTCGGTATATCTTGTCGCTTGTGAACATGAACACACACCACTCAACAGGATCTTGTCTCCTCGCTCTCTCCTCGCAGCATCGCCATGAGCATTCTCAAACTACCTGTCGAGATTGTTTCTCTTCTTGTTGAGTTGCTCAACGTTGAAGATGTGTTCAACTTGGCTCTGTCCTGCAAATCCTTGACCTACATTCTCTACGATAGACGAATGTGTCGCCTTGCACTCTTGGTTCGTTCCAGCCTCTTGTCTTGGTGAGCTTAGTCCCCGCTGACAACATCTCAGAAGGCACCGTATTCCGCAGAGGCTCAGGAGGCGCAGTCGACCAAGGACTTCCCAAGGTCATTCCGTAAGCTTGCTAAGCGGCGAATAGCTGTCCAGGTAGCGGAACCATGGATGGTTGCTATAGTTGCCATGGCAGATCGTTTCATTTATACGAATGGGCACTTGTGCTACACTGTTAATAGCAACCATCTCCGCGTCCTCAGCACGCTCGACAAAAAGTTCACGTCTGAAAGGATAGTCGATGTTCCGCTACTTCTCAAGCTCGCAGTAAGAGACTACGACTGTCAAAGACCGCACACCTTTGAACCCCTTTACTACGCCGAGGGCGTCTTGTCATGCCTTGCCACTCAAGTTCTCCAAGACTCAACCACCAGCAGTTGGCTTGTCATCTTCGAGCTCAGAGAATCTCCCACATGGGTTGTCGTACAAAGGCCGTGTTCAAGACACCCGCTATTTGTACGTAATGACAAGAATTATCTGTTCTGGGGTTCAAAATCACATGCCACGCTAGACGGTAGCTACAGATGGGGCATTCACTGCCTCAATCTCCAGACTCGCAAGTGGGCTGATTCGCAGCTGTTTCTATGGGACCTTGAAGGGGAGAGTATAGGGTCTGACGTCTGCTTTGAAATAATCGATGGTCAGTTTTACTGTGTTTCGAACACGTTCAGAACAGAAGCCGATGACGGAATGCGCAATAACTTCTACCAAGTTGTGAGGTTCCCCGTGGACAATGCGGTCCACGGAAGTTGCGAGAAGCCTCCCATGTGCAACCTATGGCGTCTTCATGACTCAGAGGGCGCAGTAGACGAGCGGTGGACTTCACTGCAGCTCACTAAAGACGAGAAAACAGGGAACCTCTTCATTGTCGAGACTCGAAAGGAGTGGTTCCCGGGAAATGCAGGCAGCCAGAGGACGTGCTACAAAAAGGAGCTTCACTTTGATAAACAAGAAGAAGCCCCTCAGCCAGAGCCTTCTCTGCCCACTCCGCCAGAGTCGACTGTGGACAGCCTCGAAGGAGATGAATGGAGCAGTGAGAACCATATTGAAGAACGATCAAGTGAGACGATCCACATTGGGGACGGCCCATCTGATGCCAAAACATACACCCTCCAAGAATGCTTTGTGCGTTCATACAACCCATCGTGCGATGCTTTCATCGACCTTGTTTCTGAGGCTTACAGTCCTGACTCGATGATGCAGCTCAGAGTACAGCCCAAGAAACGAGAACCGTCAGTCAATACATGGCCACGAGACCAAGAAACAGGCCACTATCATAACGACTCGGCTCAGCTCCAAGGAGTTGTCAACCCCGTCCAGCCTATTCAAGGGATCGAATGGTCTATGGATGAGCGAATCTTGGTGTATTCACCAACTCATATGGCCTACGGACAATTGAGGCCCATCGTCCTCATTTCGTTCGACCCAGAATATGTTCTTAATGGCTTTCCGAATTATGCAACACAGACTCAAGGCGCAGATGGCCATCTCGGTGCCTCTGGCCATTCGGAGACAAGCAGCGGACAGAAAGGCATACTATGGTCATCAAACCAGGATTTTGGTCAGTCCGCATCGCCAGGAAAGGATGATCCCAACGCATTTGCCAACTTTGTGAGATCGCGCCCCTCGCTTTACCAGACGATGAGTATGGGAAACGGGAATGCACATGGTTTCGATCTCTCATATCCATGCCCTTGGCGATGAACTCGTGCGCGTGCGTGCGTGTATGTGTGTGGAAGAGGCCTCAGTTCTGTTGCGTGACCTTGAGGCCTTCCATAGCCTGGGCTGTCAGGGATCGTCTTGTAGCAACACATTTCTACAAATATGGGATACTATAGTCAGTGATAATAGAACCTCACGGGATTATACATGAAGCCACAGTGATGCAGTGAATTCTCGGCAAGGAAACAAGACGGTCCAAGACAATCATGTCATATGCAGGCGATTCGTTCATGAATGTATATATGTAAATCTTGTGTACACACCCAGTTTCATGTAGAGGCGGGTTCAGGCAACGCAACCTCATGCTAGGCCCAGGTACAAACAATGCCAGCTTGAGTGACACGGCAGCTCACTAAAGACCCAGGATTGACGTATGAGTTCTTCTGACAGTTTCATGCAACCCTTTTACAAGTCATTGAGGGCGTTAGAATGAAGAGCCTCAGCCTCCCGTCTGATGGATGGTTCGCCTGAAGCCAACCCCCAGCCTTGACAAGGCGACTGCGTCCGTCAATGCCGCGAAGCTAGATCCGACTTTGTCACTTGACATATGATTGTAAATTCCAATGTGATAGGTAACCACTTAGGTAGCTTAGTGGCCAGTAATTTCTACCAGAGCTTGAACTGTCGAGATCCTAGCTAGACTCTAACCACACACACATCCTCCGCTTTCAAATCTTCGAATCGTAATGATGAGGCAAGCAAAATGAGGGACATCGCAACACTACATGCCAGCCAAGTCATGGCAGTGTATTCCTCGTTCGGTCTGTGTCACAACATACGCAAATGTCGGCTTGGGGCGGTCGACTCAGCTGTCTTTCGGTTATGCTTATGGGAGCTAGCACACTCCGAGGGTTCGAGGGTATGATACATCATATCATGTTTCATCATCGTCTGATATAAACAGATACTTGTTGTGACTGTAACTTCGAAATTGAGGGTTGACAGTGTAATACATGCTTCGAATATGTGTAGACACGTCCCGTAGAGTCAAAAGTGCAAGAATTTGAAGCGTATTCACCCCATACATCTTCCTTGTACATGTTCACCCTCATCAGAGAAACCCCATGCCGTCCCTCTTCTGCGCGTCGACCGACAACAAGACACGAAACCCATTCCTGAGACATCCAGAAGACACATCAAAATGCATGCTGATGCCCCTATGACAAGAATTAAAAGGCCAAACTAAGGAATCCGCCCATGGACGGTATGAACCGCGTTTTGGACCCAGGTCCTGAGACCCCAGATCCCAATTCGACATCCAGTAATAAAGATTAAGAAGTACATGAACTCATGAGCGTATAGACCCTCGTCTAGAACATTCCCCCCCCCCGCAAAAAGTGACGGCAAAAGAATAAATCAGGTCGTAGGCATAGACAACATGTGTTGTCATCGATTACTTCTTTCGGCGACTGAACATCTTCGATAGACTACTGCTGCTCTCCTCCTTGGGAGGTGGAGGGGCCATCACAGGCTCTGGCGGAGGCTCTGAAGTGCGCAGGAACGCTGCCAAATCCGAGGTACGTGAAACGTTCGATACTGCATCTCGAGGCTCAAACTTCTTCATGGGAACACGACGTCCAGAGGAAGCTGACGAGGCAGGCTGTGAAGGGCGAGATGAGTTCTCACCAGTGGGCATCCCGTATTTGTCATATCCCGATGGGACGTTGACCTGGATGGGAATATAATTCCTGAAACCAGCACGGCTACTAAGAGATCGAGTGTCGTTGCCTTGGGGTGATGCAGGTGCAGTGTTAGAGTGATTGCTCTCCTTGCGAGTGAATCTCCCAATCAGGCTGGGTGCACTCGCTTTCTTCTTTGGTATCTTTTGTGAGATCGGTGTCGTGACAGGCTCCGGTGGAGGCTCATAGTTCATGAGAAACTCCGCCAAGCTCTCCTCCTTCTTAGCAGGAGGCTTTGGCGTTGCAAGCAAGACTTCGTCATCCTCGTCGTCGCTAAAGTCAATGGCGTAGGGGTCCTTGACACGTCGAGTCTTGCGTTTAGGCATCATATCATCTTCATCAAACATCTTACTCGTTGGAGCAGGCTGTCCTTTGTTCTTCAAAAGGGCCGTGTTGGAGTTGATAGATGAGTGAATCGAAGGCATTGACGACTCGGTGCCGTGAGTCGAAGCCTGGCTGTACCGGATATCGGGAATGTTGGCGTCTACAGCCTTACCACCTGCTGGTTCTTCGGTACCGGTTGTATCCCAAGGTGCGATATTGTGAGGAATACGGTTGCTATTTGCGCCTGGGGGTCCCTGTCGGATAAAGTCGATTAGATCCGAGCTGCCACTACGGGACTCGACCACAGCATCACGGGGCATATATCGATTCCGATTGCTTGCCGATGAAACACGACGACTATCGAGGCTGGTCTTGCCGGGGGTATTTGGGCTGCTCACATTTCGAAGTTGCATAGGACGGCTGTCTCCTGCGGGACCAGTAGATTTGATAAATTCTGCAAAATCCGCGGTAGATTCGCTGGGAACCCGAGCGTCTCTTGGGGCAGCAGACATACGTGGTCTGTTCGGGTTAGGAGAAGGCAATGGCTTCATTCTATCGTCACCAACCCGGTGATGGGGAGATGCCCTCTTCATGTCGGTTGCCGCAGAAGAAGACCTGGAACGGTTGTGAGCACGAGTGTCATCATTCTTCATGGATCCCTTAAACACCGAATTGTCGAGTGACTGCTTGTGCTATCGTCATCGTTAGATCCGTTCTCTTTCGGCAATGCGTATTTTACTCACATCCATGTTGCGCATGTTCTCAGGCGTCAGCGTATATGTGATGGTTTGGTTGCTCTGGATAAGCTCTTCAAAGTTACGGGCCATGGCTGAACGGCTTCCATTGTCCTCGGAAGTTCGAACAGCTTTAAGTCGACTTGTACCTGAGGAGGCTGATGAGCCTGAAGTGTGAGTAGGCCGAGGGGTCTGCGCGTTGCCTCCATCTTCGTCCGAGTCCCTTGTCCTTGATCGCTCTATGGATACCATGCCAATACTGTGAGTGGGAGAAGTAGGTACTTTGTCATTTCGTGCAGCATGTCGGTTTGAGTAGCCTGCCGGCTTTCGTAGAACTTCAGCAGACTTCTCAGGGACGGTTTCAGAGGTGCTTGTAGGGCGTGTGGATACCACCTTGGTACTGGATGAAGATTGTTGAAGAACAGGTGAGTGATGTGGAGATCCAACAATAGTTTGAGGTCGTTTGGCCTCGGTGGGAGAGGCAGCCTCTGGAACTGTTGGCGTGGAAGGCTGATAAGCAATATACTTGTGAGGCCTCTGCTCTCTGGTTCTATTTCGATCCATCTCCTCATCAGACTCGGAGATTGTTGCAGCACCTGGCACAGAACCTCGCATGGCATCAACTGGAGAGCGACTTTTTGGACCTGGGCGAGTTGAGGTTGCAGGGGAGTTCTGAGCCTGCGCATCAACTGCGCTGACACCATTGGAGAGACCACTACTTGGAGGTATGGTTAGACTCGCCCGACGGATACGGTCCGCAGCATCAGCTGAGGGTGAGCGCGACCCGCTGGGGCTCTTGGGACCAGCGACATCGATGATGCGCGCTGAGTGCACGCTTGATGATCTCCTTAGTGGGAACGGACCACCAGTATCAGACAGGGCCGGCGAAGAGCTGCCAGCTACTGACACTCGGGCTGATGTCAGTATCTCTGCCTTCTCGTAAGTCGGATCCTCGTCTGCGATCTCCTGTCTTGACTGAATGCGGCTTGTTATAATCTTTGACAGCCGCTTGCTCTTGGGAGCCACTGGCTCCGGAACAAGCTCGTCTTTAGGCTTGCTTCCATCTATCTCCTTAACATCTCGGGTTTCCTCGCTGCTGGTTTGCTCGGTCTTGGCTTCTTCGACAGGCTCTTGTTTTTCCTCAACGACACTAGCCTTGACAGGTACAGCCTCCTTCTCCTTCGATCGCTTGGCAGCAGCACGATATGGTGATGCGCCGGGTGTTGGAAGAGAGTTTGAACGCTTGCGCCCAGCGAAGTCGGGAGTATTGGGTTGCGACAAGGTTGGGGTAGGAAGGCCCTGAATAATTCCCAGGGGCAGGATCAACAAACTCTTAGGTCGGCGCCCTCCAACTTCCTCCTCTGCCTCCAATTCCTCGTCTTCATCATCGCTATTGTAGGCCAGACCAGGGATCTCGATTTCATCCACATCATTACTGCCAATAGGAAGCGCGACTTGAGTTGGATCAACAGCTTCAGCTTGTGCCTCCGCTTCTGCATCACGGGTTGGGACCCGACTTAAAGCGGGCGAATCAGTGAACACACTGTCTTGTCTCAAATGGCCATTAGACGCCCTTGAAAAGGGGCGGCCATTTAGATCGATCACAGGTGACCGTATCCGCTTCTTCCAGCCCCTCCACAATCGCCCGAGTGTTCGGTCAAGAGCCACCCTCTCCATGTCTTGCTCTTCGACTACGATGCGGTCGGCGACATCGACGGGGTTTCGGGTCCCTTCGTTGATCTCCTTCTGGTATTTAGCCCGCAATCTGTGGTATGCGGCTTGTCCCGCGACAGTAAGGGTGAGCTCGCCCATGTACTCCAGAACAGAGGTCAGGAAGATTGCAACAGCTGGTGAAATAACGTCGGAGACAGACTCGTTGGCGCCTAGCTCGAGATTCTCCTGTTCCATATAGAGGTCCTCGTCTTCCTCTTCCATATCGCCTAGGGAAGAGTAGACCATGCACCTAAGACGGGTACGCTTCCAAACCAATTCTAGGTCCCAGTCACGCGCCTTGTCGCCAGTTGGCGGCACATAATCTTCCTCATCACCGTCGCCCAAGTATTCACGTAACTCCTCGTCGGCATTATTGACGGCATCTTTCGCAAGCTTGGGTTTTAACACCTCCGAAACGGCAGGTCGTAAGTTGGCCAGAGTAGTAGCTTGGGATTTGGAGAGGAAGTTGAAAAGCAGCTGATCAAGAAAATTGTTGACAAGCTGTAGCGCTTCTCCCGAGACGAGCGCAGGGTCGCTGGCTGGCTCAATACCGTGCTGATCGTACCAGGTATCAGCATGACTATCGTGGTCGTTTGTAACGATCTGAGAAGCGGCCGAAGCAGCGATGAAGGCCGCTGAGGGTGATACAGCGAGTGGCGGCGACATGAGGCTGTGGGCAATTGTTGAAGGTCGATCGCTAGAGATACTTTGTGTCCTAGATCTCACGTCGCGGGGAGAGATGATGCCGGAGGTAGGCCGCGACATGGCCAGGTCGCCGTGTGAGGTCGCCATGGCTGCGATCTATATATATCGGGGGCAGACCTGCAAAGGTCTCCCAAACAATGCGTCGGGGACAGGGAAGTGGTCGCTGACCGGAAGTTTCGTTTGCCTTGTACGAGGCGAGCCGAAATAAACTCGGACGGGCACAGAATTAGGATTGTGGCCCCGGCTCTTGTTCTGTTCTGCCAACGTGCGAAATGTTGGGGGAGCGCAATTCGAGGTGGCTGAACGGCAATGTACTTGATCGATGAGTGAACCTGATTTCTGTTAATTGACAACTGCAATGGTATTGCAATCTGAAGTACGGAACTGGGCGGAAAGTAGGGACGGAGAGTTGCTTTTTGTGTAACACAAGTCGCAGGTTGTACAACGAGTCGACCACTGACGAGACAATAGCTGACGGACACGGGTGCGCCAGACGTCGCGAGCCGACTGACAGCACCAATTCAATTGCAGTTCGACAGCAGAAACCTTGACTGTGCCTTGGGAAATGAGGAATGGGTGTAATAATAGACATACCTTGCAGTATAGCAGGAAGACCAGTGGCGATGCCAGGTGGGTGGATTATCGCAATGTCGCAAAAGCAAGCAATGTCAAAAAGCAGTCAACGAGGGACTGTCCAAAGTTTGAAAGATAAACAAAAGAGAGGCTGAAGTCAAGGTGAGAAAGGGAAAAAAGGGTAGGTTGGAGGAACGAGGCGTGCCGATCAGGTCTCGGTCGTCCTCTCCTGTCCTGTTTGCTCAGTAGATTTGATTTGAGTTGAGTTGAGTTGAGTTCAGGTCAGGTCAGGCCAGGTCAAAGTCGCGGATTTGGCTGCTGCTAAGGGTCTCGTTCAGCCGGCGGATTGTAATTGTATGCAGCCCCTGGACCCAGAACAGGCAAGACTGGGGACGGACTGGAAGGCTTCTGTTCTGGCTCTGGCGTTAGAGATTCGGCAAGGTGAGCCAGGTAGACCTTGTTCCGGGGCCGGGACCCTGAGGTACAGGATCGACAATACAAGGTAGCGCTATGGCGAAGGTACTGCTAGGACACTCACTGTCGTCTCTGCTGTCGCGGTGCTGCACGCTGTATCAGAGGTCGCAGCGCAGCAACTGCCTACTGGAGTAATAGGATTTGCGACCAAGTCTCGAAAGGGTCTAGCCCCCTCGGACAGATTGATGATGGTGAATGAATGTGGATATGGATGCCGATGGGATGTTTCCACAGAAGCGGCCGGGGTGGACTGGGCTGGGATGGCAGCTGGAGGTTAGGCTGCTACTGGACAGAGAGTCTGGACGCAACTCCACTATATCCACCGTTCCTGGACAAGCGGACAAGGGCCCTGCCAGTATCGCAAGGGTTTGAGTCAGGGACTCTTCTTTTTTTGAGGGTCGACGGAGCTGGAGCGGAGTCGGGATTTGACTGGGATAGGGGTTGTGATGGTGTTCTTCAGGAGTTCGCTGGGTTCGCTATGTATCGTGTCGTGGATTGGATTAATTAACGTTACGTGGAAGAGTTACTAGAAGTCGCCTAGAAGACACTGTGCCACTGTGATTAATGGGTAGACGGACACGGATGGAATGAATGAAAGGTATGGCCAGCCTCTCTTTACCAACTCACATCACCACATACAGATTAAGCTTGGATCCGTGGCTGTGGCCACAACCTCCTTTGATCGTGATATCTTCAAGCCTAGTCAGGTTCATAGCTTCTCCGCGATATTCATTACTAGCATGCGGCTAGCTTCTAAGCCTCCTCGTGGTTGCTCGGCAAGACCGTCTTTCTGCGGTTCCAGGGCTCCTCTTATCATGACTAGTATAGGCCATCGTCCATCGTGGAACAGTAGCTTGGATTTATTATTGGGTTGGGTCAAAATACCTACTTACCTGCATGCGCTTCCATGACAGAGATGCCAACGTTGGCGGCCAGATACTGTTGGCCGATATCTTGAAGCTGCAAGGGCCTGCTTCGAAGAATGAGCGAACCATGCGAGTGAGTATAATAAGAGTCTAATGTTCTTGATTTCTGTATGGGATCGTCAGACACTTTTCGTATCGCTGCTGCTGGGCTTCCATGATACATATGCCAGACTGTACTCTCTACTATAGTCTGTTCCCATTATAGCTACCGGCACAGTTACAGATAACCTTGCTCGCCTGCCTGCTTGCTTTTAGCCGTTGAAACACATGAACGTCTGTATCGTCCCAGGTTGCTTCTTTCGAGACTCTGTTTCGCTGAGACGTGGATATATGTTACATCGGATCTGTTTCATATAACCATGCCATAAAACTCAGTCGTAATTGACTTGTTACATGTCATTTGCCGAATAGAAACAGCAATTATCATTATCATGATCCCATAATTACATACACACGGCCTCGCACGGACAGACTCAGCTTTTGTCATTATCAGCAACGTTAAGAGACAGAAAAAGAGACCCGTGTGTTGTTAGACGAGCCAGGCCAGGCCAAAGACAAGACCACTTAATCATCCCTGTCCAGACTAATAGCTACATATGGCGTAGGTGTGGCAGCCACCGCAAATCAGATGGTTGATGCTTTGGTCCGTGAACTGAGAAAGCTCCACAAGCCACGCGGGTCAATGGAATGCTGGCTCTGGCTCTTTTGTTCTACTCGGGATATCACAATGGATCGTGAACGAACCAAGCATGGGACCTACCATCCAAGTCGCTCTCGTCTCAGGAGGTAACTTTCCTCCGAGGCGAGATAACGACATTACCCATGATCCATTGTGTGGACCGATTAATTTGTACAATGATCAGCAGTCTATGCTCTCCACGTGTTTCGTAGCTGATCGACACTACTGTACGATCATGATGAACCGCTACAGATTGTGACTGGATATCCATCCGTCAATGATCCATGAGTGATTCCAGTAATAAACCACCTGGACCACCTAGACCCATCAGATCCTCTCCTGGTAAAATCAAACGAGTTAGTTGCATAGTATTCCCCTGGCCCGAACGAGCAGTTGCGATAAACGTGGACGATGGCCATGTTAGTGGTTATTACACTCACAATTCAAGACTCAATTCTCAGGGCCAGCTTCTGTCCATCCACTCACTTCAGTTCAGTTCAGCTCAGCTCAGCTCGACACCAACCCAATAAGAATGCCCTCCGCTACGTGTGGCCGTGCGGGATGGCCCAGGAAATTATCGAAAGTCGCTGCCCGTCATGGTTTCACCACGCCCAATACCACACCACACTGGAAGGGCAACTTGCAGGTCCTACTGTAACCCGTCAACAACAGCAACAAAATATATAGACTTAGAACGTTCAATATCCCATCTCTGTAAAGTTTACCGGATAGGAGCTCCCTCTCGCCTCAGAAATAGACGCTATCATAAAGTCAAAATCGGGCCCGAACCAACGGGACAGGTCTCGGAGCCCCGGATCCATCAGGTTGGCTGGCTGGCACATTTTGCCCCTCCGAAAGGCTGACTAGCACTAAAGAAGAGATGCTGGTCAGTCTGCGATCCTACAGTATGTAACATACACTGGCTAATAATCTGCGTGACAGCAATAGAAAAAGGTCGGACATTTTCCTACGTGCCGGGACTGGGCGGAGAAGAGGGCCGTACAATGGCTCCCGGGTCCACGGTATAGGTACGACAGAGACAATGAAAAAAGAGGATCGACGTCAACAAAGAAAGCTAACAAGCCTGGTGCTTGCAAATGTCTTAGACATTTGCCCATCTCGAGACTCACTTAGTCACTCTCGGATCTTCTCAGTGCGCTAAATTCATCCCCTGCAGCTTGTCAGCTCAAGTCATCCAGCCACTTTTTTGTATAAGGCGGGCTACGTTCTCAATTGGCGTCTTGAGGGGTACCGTCAGAATATGGATCCAAATCTCGACAAGATGAGTACTGTAGTCTACGCGTTGCTGCAGAACACCAGGTCCCATGTACTTCGTTTGGCTGCTTGCCGGAGCGACAAGAGTACGGTTCAGGCATCTCATTACTTGCTGTTACTCAGTCCCTTTCTCACGGCTCAACTTCAGTCAACGGGTTTTGCAGCGGACGACACAATAAATACTCATCGATGCGCATCGTCTCTCCTTTGTCATATGTTTCTTTAGCATATTCTTTGAGTATTAGCGATCTAATCCTAGGTCACCTTGTGGCTACAGCCCAGTCTGCCCGTGCCTCAGGAACAAAGCTTAGACGAAACGCCTTGGCATCACCATCTCCATCTCCATGTCTGCTTGATTTAACATACCAGGTGGCTCTTCAAGCTCGGCCCGAAGTCTATTCATCGTTCCCGGCGCTTCAGGCAATAGCCTACCCTCTCCCCGGGACATGTCTATGCGTCGATATCTGCTCAACCGCCTGTTCTGCCAGTGGGTGCCGATTAAAGCAGCATGAGCCTGACGCCTCATGCACGTTGCCTTGTGTTGGGAGCTGATATAAGGATGATCCGCAATGAGGGCTGCGTCCTTTCTTTGAGTTGTGGTGTTGGGAATCGGTTATAAATAGACAATATCATGCTGATCACGATCCTAGAAAGGCCAGAGATCTAGCTGTGGCTCAATGATGCATGGCACGTATTGCAGTGGGACGAAAGTCCCGACAACACGGTCTATATCTGTGCTCTGATTTCCGGTTACTCGAACTGAGCTCGAGATATCTATTTGACCAATGGAGGGCTCAATGCCCCCAGTGATGTGGCATAGCCAGTCCGCTGCTTCTTCAAAACTGAAGAGTGAGGCTTTCTTCCGGGTACCACCAACACACGCTATCCCGTGACATGTTACTCAGGGGTATATGGTCGAGCCCAATGGTTGTCGATTCGCGTTCAGCCATGCAAGTGATCAGTCTCCTTGGCATGAACCTGGCTGTTGCTGAATCAAGAGTTTGCCTGATCCGCTGCAAGTCGCCGAAAGAGCTTGGTCAAGAAGACAAGTCACCTCTGCTCTCACTGCTACAACAGCAACTAGGATCACTTCGATACTTCAAGCGCCGAGGCCGATGTAATGGCTGCGGTATGGGTTGCGCTTTGGAAGCCCTCCAAGCGTTCCTGTCGTATTCATTAGAGAGTGCGAGCACTGAAGGGGGTATCACAACTTTACCTTTAATATTTCCATACTTACATAAGCGACATACTTCCTTTTCTAGACTGACACCCTCGATGATGGTTTCGGGGCAGGTGGCCATCAGCTCGCCGCGGATGCAGAGCTCAACGATTCGGCTTCTGAGTCGGCAGCACTCCTTGCATTGGACGTTCTCTCCTCGACACATAACTATATGAACATTGAGTTTCGATCCCTCAGGACACTGGGCTCTTGGAGGGGCACATACTCACTGGGATAGCGTTGTGGTGGTGGTAAAGGAGTGGCAGGACAATTACACGGCTATAATGATAATGTTTGCAGTGAGGCAAGTCGCGATCAACGCAAATATATAGGTATCGAAGAAGTGAATGTTCTTTCCAGTAAATCCAGTGCACTGTCTTATCGAATTCACCTGTCGAACAACCAGTGTTCGAGTACCGTCGTCTTGAGGCCTGCTCTTTGGAGAATGGTTAGAACTACTTGTTCACCAAAGCGAACAGAACAACATGTTTAATACATATTGACGGGACGTTATTGTGTGCCTACTGATATTGTTCAGTGTTTCTATTTTCATACTGTTTCAGTCTCTAGTGGCATTTGGTGGTCCCCGAATTTCTTTGTTCAAAGTGAAGACAAGGGAATGAAATCATGAACAACTATGGTCTCATCCAACTCGATCACAAGTTATAGAAACAAAGAAGTCTCATTATATGATCCACTAGGTTTCTTCAAGGTGTTCGGAGTTAGTCGTGTTTAGCTACCGCTGAGTTACTGTAGAGTCCATCGACGATGCTAACAGGCACCAGACAAATAATAGATTGGTGATGAGACAATACTTGTGATCTACACATGACTCCGCTCAAATATGTCATATAGCTACTTATTTGGGTAAACGCTTCGTCAGGCCCCGGTGATTGTTCCTCGCCAGTAACAATCTCGGCTTCACAACTCGTGCCGCTGAGTTTGCGAGACCGATTTGTATATCAACAAAAGGAGAAACTTGCGAAACATGACAGAAATCATTGAAATCCGGATTGCTTGAATCATTTTCTATTATCGAGTCTCGCTTCTTAGTCAGTTTATTGCTAGGTCTGCATGAAAGAAAAGGGCATAGATACCGACTTGGGTATCAAGGTGGATGTGATATTCAGCTCCAATAAGATTTTCTTCAGCGGGAACCTCTGTGATGATTATGCCTGTGCTTGAAAGTGAAAGCACATTCCTAGATGTTTCGTGGCGACTGTCACATCCTGCCACTGGCAAAGGGTGTCGAGTTTGCGCTCATGGCAACTCTTATTGTGCCTATTGAAAGATGGCTATTAAGCAAACAATTGAGCAAATAATAGGTTCATGGCCACAAGATCTCAACCGTAGCAAGGTTTTTCTTCTTCTTCTTTCATGCTGGAATATTTCTCCCAACATCACACAAGTCAATTAATTAACTGTCAAGTCATTCCTTTCTCTAACAAACAATGTGGTCTCGCCCCTACGCGATGCCGAGGGACTATCTACTCCCTTTTCTCTCAGCTTGCCTCTTTGTCATACAACTTGGTCTTTCGGTAAGTGACCTACCGTCCATCAAGCTTATGCAAGATATTGTATGTGAGCATGTCCATCGAATCGATAGCCCTGAGCTTCTTCCAGAAGAGAAATGTCGGGATGAGCCGGTCCAGCAACGACTTAACTTCATCATGATGGGGATGCAAATATCCGCCACTATTTCGGGTATGTTTCCATCACATCTCATACATTTACTTGTTAGGGCTGTTTGTAAGACTTACGACAAAACTGCAGCTACCCTAGTTGCGTTCCCCTTGGGTGTTCTCTCAGATCGAATCGGCCGACTTCCTGTACTGGGTGCAAGTATCTTCAGCATGATACTCTCAGAGTCATACGCCATGTTCGTATGCTGGAAATCAGACATGATTCCACTCGAAGCAATTTGGTGTGTCGGTGTCGCACTTCTCTTTGGTGGAGGTCGAAGCGTTGCTGAGGCCATGGTATTTGCTATCATTGCGGACACGGCACCCGAATCCAAGAGGCAAGCTTGAATTCAGAGGGTGAGATAAACCAATTTGCTGACGAGTCTTCCTAGAGCATCATGGTTTCAGTGGGTTGTGGCCTCTGTACTTGCTGCTCAGCTCGTAGGCCCTATGCTATCAGGAGAGCTGGTTCGGTCGTCTGTATGGATGCCACTATTCTTGTCCTTGGGCTTGGTACTCGGAGGCGGCATCATCCTAGTGAGCTTGACACCAGAGACACTCAAACTAAGGCAGCCTCGAGAGGAGGTAAGCGTTGGGCCGTATGACTATGGCCTGGAGCCTCCCAAGAGAACATCCGTCATGGTCACTTTCAAGTCGATGTTCTCTAGGCCTCTCCTCTGGCTTATCCCTGGCGCTGTCATGACAATACCACTAGCATCAGTGCAGACTGATATCGCCATTCGCCTAATGCCCATACAGTTCAACTGGTCACTCAACCGTTCTATACTTATTGTATCTTTGCGAAGCTTGGTCACACTTCTCACACTATGCATACTGCTACCCGTCATCACATGTTTCTGGAGCAAACTCACACATTCGCCAACCCATCGCAGATGCTCAATTCTAGCTCGCGCGAGCTCGTTGCTATTCTTAGCTGGCTGCCTCTGCATGATGATGGTAACAAAGCAAGCCTTCATCCTTGCAGGCCTAGCCGCGTCGGCACTGGGCTCGGGTCTGCCTACGCTCTGCCGCGCCATGTTAGTTGGGATGACAGGGGAGGAGAGAGCCGGGATGCTATTCGGGCTGCTGGCGGTCTGTGAGATCCTGGGTTTTCTCGCTTGTGAGACAAGCATGGGGGCGTTGTTTGGGGTTGGGCTGAAGACGTGGTTGGGGATGCCATTTTGTCTGGGAACAGCAGCTTCTCTTATCATCAGTCTAACCACATGGCTGGTCCCCATGAAGCTATTGAACACTGGAGATAGCTGATCAGTTACGGATACTATATCATTTGATTCGATGTTGGCCGGCATACGTTGTCTGGAGTTGGCGACTGACATGGTACCTTTGGATAATTTACCATGGTTCAATTACCCTGAAGCATCGCCATTACTAACAGATTCCAACATTATTAACGTAACACATAAATACACAGTAGCTGCTCCACGGCAGCCGCTTTGAAACTCTATACTCGAAGAGATCATTCTCAAATTGGAAGGTGAATTATCCATGCCATCCGTCTTATCATTACACGACGTTGCTGTCGCGGTGTTTGCCTGTGACGCCGTTCGCAAACGATGATGGAAGATCGGTGTGAAAGAAACCAATTTGAAGGTTCCAGGGACTTGTAAGTGAGACAAATCCAGGCCTCAATGTTGTAATATTATCTCACTCAACATACATAAGCACCGGAATAGACCATTGCCAGTCTGCCAGTACACCCTGATCTTACCATAGGTATGCAAGATGGACCAATAAGAACAGCTCGAATATCTGCAAGTCTCGGATTCTCACATTTTTCTTTTGCCATGTCAAGGTCCATCAAGAGTTACATAGTGAAAAGTCAAAATTGATTGGGCTTGGCTTAGATCAAATGCCCCGTCAAAGAAATCAGCAGATCAGAGGTAGATGAGACAAGGGAATGCAAGGGTATATGCAATTGTACCCAATTATGTTATGTTATGCAACTCTGCCGTGTGTCAACCGCGGCAGATTTCGCCAAATTCCATTCGACCTTGACTTGGCTGGCTCTGTTCAACCTCAATTACTCTGAGGCTCTTACTTCCGAGCTCCGCGAGTTGTGTATCTCGTAGAGAGACGACGTATAAGAACGGCCATCACGTCATATCGCCGGCTTGTCAGATGATAGACTTATCTGTAACGACACCAGGTACACTCAACTGAGCAATTTATAAAGACTCTTCTGTACTCAGCCAGAGACTTAAAGCTACGCCAAGTACCAGATCTATCTCCCCCCCTCCCTCCCCCCCTCTCTCAGAAAAGACAGTGAGATGGCGGCCCTAAAAATCGAGACAGAAGAAGCTCTTTGGCGGGTCATTCATACAACACCCATTATTGATCATCATGCCCACCCTCTTCTAAAGCTGAGTGCTATAAGAAAACATCCTCTCCTATGCATCGCTACCGAGGCCAACGGAGATGCCATTGAAGACTCAAAGACAAGTTTGGCACATCTTCGTGCTGTCAAAGTTCTTGCCAACCGCCTAGGCACCGACACAACTTGGGAAGCCGTTGAGGCTGCTGTCGCCAGAAAGCAAAAGGGAAACTATGATGAATGGATAAAGACGTGCATGTCAGGCATCGAGAATATCTTGGTCGATGACCTTCTGGGCGACCCGGCTGATGTTGAGCCTTACCACACGCTCAATGCATATACAAGAAGCCCCAACAAGCGCATCCTTCGAATCGAAGAGGTCGCAGCGAGCTGTATCGAGAAGGCCTGTGGTCAGTTTTCACACCCTTCAGAGGCATTCTCAGGATCTGTAGAGAATTTCATGAACGCCATCTATGATGCTCTCGATGACACGGAAATTGTTGGCTTCAAATCTGTTATCTGCTACCGAACAGGCCTCGTCGTCACTCAAGTCACCGACCTCGAGATTATAATGCAACAGTTCCAGCTTATCTTTGACACAAGGAAAGAAGACGGTGCACCGCCGTTCGAGAGACTTGACCATGAGCCACTCAACGATTACTTCCTGCACATTCTGGCGGGCTTGATCCAGAACAGTGAGGATGAGCACAAGAAACCTATCCAGTTCCACACTGGTCTTGGAGACAACGATATCACACTATCCAAGTCGTCGCCCGCACATCTACAGGAGTTCATCAAAACATACCCAGATGTGCCAATTGTTCTTCTTCATGCCAGTTATCCTTTCACTCGTGAAATGGGATACTTGGCGAATGTTTACAGCAATGTCTACGCTGACATCGGCGAAGTATTCCCTTTTATCAGCCGCGAGGGACAAGAAGGTGTAGTCCGACAAATCCTAGAACTCTGTCCAGTATCAAAGATTCTCTGGAGCACCGACGGACATTACTTCCCGGAGACTTACATCATAGCCGTGGATCAGCTCCGGGAGGTGCTGCAGACCGTGCTTGCGGATTATGTCCACAAGAGAGATATGACCTGGACACAGGCAGCTCAGTTGGTCCAAGACATCCTCTTCAACAACGCCAACAAGCTATATGATCTGAAGCTAGAATTCAAGCCATTGCCGCCAGACTCGAGTCAGGGTCTGGAGTCTTCTGAGCAAACGCACGTTGCGACACTGGCCAGATTCCTCAAGAACAAGGAAGAACCTAGATTTTTGCGGGTGACCTGGACTGACTTCATCGCAATGTCCCGAGCAAGAGCAATTCCTATGCGCCGCGTCTGGTCTATGCTGCGAAACGGCGAAGACTTTACACTCGGCGTGACAAAGGCTGGTCTTGGAATCGACCAGAGAGATTCGCCAGTGCCTAGTATCACACCAACAGGAGAGTATAGGTTGCACCCCGATCTGAGCAGCCTTCGAATTGGTCCCCGTAAGGGGCATATCAGTGTCATGGGTGACTTCAAAGAAAAGGACGGCACACCAGCGCCCTTCTGTACACGCACCCTCCTAAAGAAGACACTCAAGCAGGCAGCTGAACAGGGACTCGAGTTCACGCTCGGATTTGAGATCGAGCTTGTACTTTTCCGCCGCGGTAATGAGAACAGATTCGAACCACTCGATAGCGATGGACACATGTGGTCGGTCACTCGGGCTCTGGACCATGAAGCGGTGATTGAGGTTCTTGAAGATGCCGTTGAACAGCTCGATGCTGCTGGTGTATATATCGAGTTGATGCACCCCGAGAGTGCCAATGGGCAGTACGAGTTTGTTCTGCCCAAGGCATCGGCGCTCGAGGCAGTTGACACGCTCCTCTACACCAGGGAAGTCATCAGCAGCTGCGCTGCAGCAAAGGGATACCGCATGACGCTTCATCCTAAGCCATATGCCATGTCTTGCGGAACAGCAGCGCATATGCACATGTCCATCTCATCACCTATCGGGTCGGATAAGCAAGTCTACGAACCCTTCTACGCAGGCGTCCTGAAGCATCTCCGAGCCATTGCGGCGTTTACATACAGCAGCATGGTCAGTTACGAACGTGTTGTAGACGGCTGCTGGGCCGGCGGGACTTGGGTAACCTGGGGTACCCAGAACCGTGAAGTGCCACTACGCAAGATCGAGGGTAGTCATTGGGAGATCAAGTGTATCGATGGACTTGCTAATCCCTACTTATCGCTTGCGGCGATCCTATTGGCGGGCACAAAAGGCGTTGCTGACGAGGAAGAGCTGGTCTGGAAAGACTGTGCCAAGGACCCTGCATTGCTGTCTTCGGTAGAGAGAGAAGAGCTCAACATGGGTGCAAGGTTGCCCAGAAGCATACAAGAGGCGCTTGCGGCGCTGGGTGAAGACGAAGAGCTGACCAAACTACTTGGACCCGAAGTTGTTGAGAGATTCATCGATATCAAGAAGGCAGAGACAACTATTCTGGAGGAGATGGGAGTTGATGAGCGGAGACAGTGGGTTATGGAGCGATACTGAAGCTGACTGACGATGAGGAGATGGATGTTAGCTAGCAGACTGAAAACCTGGCATCTTCAGTGACGCTTTCTGTACGGAACGACAAGTAACTATATGTTCCCTGTCAGCTGAAACATTTGACGCCCAGTGTCATGATGGTGACTCCGCAGCAATGGGGCACGAAGCTCTGGAAGTGATGTTCTAACATGGACAGGGCGTTCGCGAAACCCGATGTCCTGGGTACGGTACCAGGGATTATGCATGGAGCCCTTCTGATCAAACACCAGCAATAGCAAATAGGCTTCTCCGGTAACTTTGATGAAGATGAAACTAGACTACGGCAGAGTGACATGACAGTTGGCTCAGTGGCAGTGGGGAGGTGGCTTGTTTGAGGGGCTTCTCTGTTGGAATGAGGCGGTCGACATACAGTCTAAGCATGCGAAGCTAGGACGGTACTAAGCTGGCTGGTAGGTTATTTGCAACGTCGCTGCATTCCTTTGCATTCCATTCGTTCTGTTGACGTTGGAATGGACGGATGCACTTCAAGAGCAAGGAGCAGTACTCCGTAGAGCTCTAACGATTATGATCCTTGTGCTTATCATGAAGAGTTATCCACAGATCATTGTGCTGGGTTTGACCTCTGATAGGGAGGGTTATGCAAAAAAGTCTGGACCCTGCGGATACCTAAGGTACCTACCTAGGGATGGATCGTATCATATCATTTAAAGGTGCCTCTCGAAGTGGATCGCCCAACCCAAGCAAAAGTCGCTGTCGATCCAGCCTCGAAACTCAGATCTACCTAGGAATAAAGAAAGCTTGGCTGAGGACCCACAATTTCTCGTTTTTATCCGGGGTCTGCTCGCTTCTTATTCTGCTGCTTCTTCATGGGGCGTGGAAATTAAACGACGGAGTAGAGAGCCCATCACAGGCGTAATGTCCGTGGCCAACTTTTGTTCCTTTTTATCTATTTAATCTTGAGATACTTCAAGAACGAAATAGCTCCCAAGGGACTGAGGCACTAAGACAATCCTGGGAAAAGTGCCCTGACTAAAGACGAGCCTAGCAACGCCGGTCGGGCTGCTCTTTGCGCTATTCGCAACAGTTCCAGGCACGTCGGTCGACTTTGCCGTCCGTTGACATTTGCCATGGGGATGAGTGGATAGGACGTTTCAAACAGAATCCACAGCAACATTCTTTCAACGGAACATGCAAATGCTTAATAAGATCCAACTTTGACCGACCAAGCTCGCCTCTGTCTATACCTACCTAGGTATACTTCATGTTTCTCTGCAAGATTGACTTTATGTAGACTCTACACTTGGGCTGGTCAGGCAAACCTTATTTATTAACGAAAAAATCCCCATTTCTCAGCTGGGCCCTGTCAGCGGAAATCACAGTGTCGCGCGTCGCATCCAGCAAATTCCACCCGTTGATGGCTGAAGCCGGTTCGCTGGAAACTCACCCCGTCCAATCCATGGTTCAATGGCCTTGCTCGCTGTTGATCAATGTACGCGATCGGCCGGGTTGTGGACGATCACTTCCCTTAACTAACATGTCCATGTCCATCACCCGTAGCCGAACTCAATCTAGTATGTATGTATCAAGCTTGTCAGTCAAAAGTCCAATAAGTACTTATCGCCACGGGGAGTAGACTAATAATGCATGCGGAAGAGTTGTCGGTTGCCAATATTCCTGATGGCTAATGCTGAGTCTGCACCCAAGTAAAGAGAGAATGCTGTCTGCTTCTGATGGATATAACCATCCTTGATATTGCATGATATGGATCCTGGAGATTAGTCTTTTTGTGGTTTAGGTTTCTGAGTGGCTTGACCACTAACATTAACAGGGCCAGCCAGAAATCCGCGAAACGGGCCAACAGCTCGTAGCTTTAGTATTCTGTCTGTCTACTTGGAGGCACCTAGGTACCTAGGTAATCTACTACCTCGACATGCGTATCCTGCGCAACCCGCTCGGTCCGGTAACAATCCGTATTATTGACTCAGGTTGCTTGTTCGTTCAGCTCCAGGGCAATTCCGCATTCTCAAGTTTCCGATGCTGATTCACACCAATGATTTGAACTTGATCCAACCAGTCTTCCAAGAATATCGCCTCAAAACCCAAACCGCGGCAACGAATTCGTGTGCGTTCTTACAACAGCCGTTTATTGAGCCTCCCCTCCACGCGTCGGCTCCTCCAGGGACCAAGCTTTTACCACTGCGACAGTTCAGCCTACAGAATGGCCTAGTGGCCCAGACAGCTTAGTACCCACGCGCCCCCCCCCCACCCCCCCCCCCCCCCCCCCCCCCACCCAAGAGATTCCGCCGATCGCTACCGTTTCCAACACCACTCTCCTCCCCAATCTCCATCCATAATCCATCTCCCCCAGCTCTTTACATCCCCAGTCCTGGGTTGTCTTTGTGTATCCGCCAGCTGCAGCTGCGACTTCGCACGCACTCGCACTACTCACCCTCCTTTCAGTCTGAGCCAGCAAAAGATCGGGTACTCACCCAGCAAACAGAGCCGACGTTTGTGCGAGGACATTTCGACCTTATTCCAGACCTCATCCTTTTGTCGAGACACTTACCAGTCCCCGGGAAGGCCGAGTCAGCACACCACAGTCTCACTACACTACAGCTTTCGCCTCCCTTGGCTGTGTTTGTCGATCAACGATCCACAACCATCAAGTCCCTCCACGACGAGCATCTCGGGTAATTCTATGCGACGGCCTTAGCGACCACAAGCGAAGACGGATTACGATCGCGGACCTTCACGGCGAGCCGACTTCTCAAGGCCAAGGCGCCCGAGGCGAGCCTCTTCAACTTCAACTGGCTCTCATTCCAATTCTGCTTTTCAGTACGACTCCCTTCGTCTGCGCCTTGCACTTGACCGTCCCAACGCAAACGACGATGCCGCGTCGCCGCGCTCGACCCTCTTATTCTTTCTTCTAGCCTGCCTACCATGAGGATCGCCATTCGTGAGCAGCTTGCAGCCCTCGTTCTTCTTGCCGTTCTCGTCTCTCTCGCCATTGTCTCTATTCCAACATGGATCTATGTCAATCGCTTTGTAGTCGACATCGAGCGCGAGGGTCTGCAGCTCACGGCTTCCCTCAAGGCATCCCGGATCTCTGCAGAACTCGGCCTCATTGAGACCATTGCCATGACTATTTCTTCTCGAATTCTCGTTCAAACAGCATTCACAAATTTCTATAATACTGGTGAAAGAAACTGGGAAGATGCCCGCGAAGATCTTGAGAGCGCACTTGCTGTTAGCACTAGTTCTGGTCTGCTGCAAGTAAGGCTATACTCGAGGAATGAGACGGGCGCTTCCAATGGCGGTTTACTCAACGTGACCTCCCGTTCTGTACCGGAGATCATTCTGCCCTATGGCAGTTCGACTGGCTCCGAGGTTCGACTCGGCGATACTGATGAGGGCTACCCACCGACTCTCTTCCCCAATCTTACATATATCAATCTTGATCGGCCAAGTTCTCAGCGCAATAACACAACAGCTTTTGCAGCCCAAGCATTCCCAGATGTCAGGATTGCCCGTGACGGTGGCTTATTACTGGGGCCACTAGTTCTCAATGAGAGTGCCGCTCTCCTTTCCGTAACAATCCCTGTTCGGGACAACAACGATACCTTCATCCTTGGCTACATGACTGTGGTTACGCTTGCCGAGTCACTCACCGCGGTTCAGGATTCTCGTGAAGGATTGGGAAAGACGGGTACCGTCTTACTCATTGGTCCTACTGATCGGTCAAATCGCTTTAACAGAACTCTACCCGCCAGCAATGCGTCATACACCCCCAACCGTGAGGAATTTGGCAATGTGATGGTCAAATTTGTCCTTCCTCCTAAGAATCCGGAAGGACAGAAGGATCGTCATGATGTTCATCAGTTTGTCAGCGAGACTGGTAACAGAGCATTTCCTGTCAAGTATTACCCAGCGGCGTTCGATTCGTTCACAAAACATTTTGATACTGTCAACAACGCCAGCGCTCTCCTCAACACACACAACGAACAAAACGCCCGTGTCGCAGTTGGATTTGCTCGAACGCAAACTCCTCTGGCAAACTGGACTGTCATCGTCGAAAAAGCCAGATCAGAAGCCTATAAGCCGATCAACACTTTGCGGAATATCCTCCTTGGAACCGTGTTCGGTACTGTCGGCTTGATAGCCTTGCTAGTCATTCCATGTGCTCACCTTAGTGTGTTACCTATTCGAAAACTCAAAGCGGCCACAGAAAAGTCAGTCAATCCCCCAGGATACGAAGACTCGTTCATCGATTCGGACTCTGAGTTTGGAGAGGAGATTCCAAGTTCTGGAGGGATATCACGACGATCGAAAAAACGAGGACCAATAGCGAAATTTATCCGAAAAATGCAGGGCAAGTCGAATGGGCCGAGTTCGAATCGAGATATTGCTCGCCGAATGTTCAAAATCCCTGCAAAAGTCGATGACCGGAATCACTTCGTGACGGACGAGCTAACTGAGCTGACACGAACCTTCAACGATATGAGTGACGAATTAGTAAAACAATATCTTTCCCTTGAGGTTAAGGTGGCAGAGCGAACAAGGGAGCTGGAGGAGAGCAAGAAGGCAGCGGAGGCGGCTAATGAGAGCAAGACGCTTTTCATTGCCAATATTTCCCACGAACTGAAGACGCCCCTGAACGGCATTCTTGGCATGTGTGCCGTATGCATGGAAGAGAACGACATCGTTAGGATTAAGCAATCCTTGAAGACACTCTACAAATCGGGCGACTTGCTGCTTCATCTCTTGGAGGACTTGTTGAGTTTCTCCAAGAACCAGATTGGCCAGCAGCTCAACCTTGAACTGAGGGAATTCCGACTGGCCGATATCCGATCACAGATTTTGACCATTTTTGACAAGCAGGTTCGAGAAGGAAAGATCAATTTCTCGGTAGAGTTCATCAGCTCCGACAATATTGAAATCAGCACTAGTCCAGACAGAACGAATGGGGAGACAAGATTACCAGCACTTGGCCCCTATGGAACTGGAAGATTAAAAGACATGTGTCTATGGGGCGATCAACACCGAATACTTCAGGTCATCATAAACTTGGTGAGCAACAGTTTGAAGTTCACGCCTCATAATGGCAGCGTCTCAGTCCGCATTAAGTGTCTTGGAGAGGCAGAAGTCGTTGCTGAGAATGAAAGCCGTGCATCATCAATATCGAAGAACTCACGGAACAACTCACGGACTGGGCGCCCTCGACAGCGTGGAAGCGCCAGCTCAGCAAACTCGGGAGGCTCAGGAAACCGGAACTCGATCCCGAAGTTCAAGGGCGCAGGAACCGCCCTGTCCATCAATCCTATGGACCCAAAGGCAACTCCTCATGTCCTGGTTCGGGAGCGATCCCCTACGCCCCCTCCACCAGGCGCCAAGTCGTATGTGTTCGAGTTTGAGGTACAGGATACTGGTCCCGGCATACCTGAGCATATGCAGCAAAAGGTTTTTGAGCCCTTTGTCCAAGGAGATCTGGGTTTGAGCAAGAAATTCGGTGGCACTGGATTGGGATTGAGTATCTGTCACCAGCTAGCAGGCCTCATGGGTGGTTCTATCAGCCTGCGTAGCACTCTGGGTGTCGGCACAACCTTCACTATGCAGATCCCGCTAAAATACGTGAAGGATCGGTAAGTCCTCAACAGCGAAATTGCTACAACATTACTCATATTTAGATCCAGAACTTCCAGCACTGCATCGAGCAGTGTGAAATCCCGCCCAGCGAGCGTAGATGCTAGCGATATAGAGCCACAGCGCGTTGCTCCCGGCACCCCGAAGCCGGCAGCTGAAACCAAGTCCGCCAATGCCCTCAACCCACAACCTCGATTGGTCGGATTAAGCCAGCCATACTTTGCTGCTGACCCTCCATCTATCAAGAGTGCAGAACAAAAGATGGCTGAGATTGATCGTGCCATTGCCAGTAGGGGTGGTCAAGGCAGGCTACGCGTTCTGGTTGCCGACGATAACTCAACCAACATCGAAGTTGTCAGCCGCATGCTGAAACTCGAGGACGTTTATGATGTGACTATTGCGAAGGACGGCCAAGAGGCCTATGATCTGGTGAAAGCAACAATGGAGAAGAACCAGGCATTCGATGTTATTTTCATGGACGTCCAAATGCCTAACCTTGATGGGCTACAAAGTACTCGACTTATACGCGAGATGGGCTACACATCCCCCATCGTTGCTTTGACAGCCTTTTCAGAGGAGAGTAATGTGAAAGAATGCATTGACTCAGGCATGGACGAGTTTCTCGCCAAGCCTATCAGACGGCCGGCCCTTAAGCAAGTGCTGAAGAAGTTTGCAACAATCCCAGAGGAGCCAGAAGACGAGAAGCGCTCTTCTTCGCTGAAGCCGAAAGTTAGAACGAATGGTAATGCTGTTCAGCCACACAAGGAGAGTGAGAACGGGGCACCACGAGAGAAGCATGGATGAGCGCCTTTTCCCTGGTTTGCTGCGCACCTACAGAAACCACATCTATACCAAAGGGACAAAGATCCCCCATACACCACCTCAACCGACATACATCTCTTACCTATTTGTTTCAAGTTGCAAAAGTCTAGCGGGAGGAATTGTCTTTTTTGGAGTTTGAGCATATTTCTTATCAAATTTTTCAAGGGGGAAGCGGATCAGGAAAAGAACCGCTCCAGTGTCTTTTGGCTTGTTCGGGTTATTTGTCACGCACATTGACGAGCATCGCGACCTCTGGCTCTATTTTGATCGTATTTCTGGGGTTTGCCATCACATACAGTTGATCGGCGCGCACGTATATAGGCGTACACGTTTTGACCTATTATAGTTATCATTTGCACATGTTTGCGGATACTGGAAGTGGAATGCAACGGCAGTGTCTGGTACAGCATCGCAAGAGGAGGCATATGAGGAAAAGAGAGGACAGAGGTGAGAAGAAAGAGGAGGCGTATATACATACTCATGTAATTATATATATACGCATAATACTGTGACGAAGGAAGAACAGAAATTCGTCACATGGCACATGGCATGACTCGTTGTATCTGCTCGTTATGATTTGTTGATACTAATAGAGGGCAATGGCAAAATGGGAAAACTACCTGATTGTTTTCTTCATTTGAGCCAGAGGCCAATGTTGGCTGAGGCAATATGGATGCTAAGACTATTAGAAGATGTCAAATTTTGCAAGGGTACTTCGATGCCGAATTGCGGCAACACTTCACCCCAGAAGGCGCAGTGGCAGAGTGGTCTAATGCGATAGACTAGAAATCTATTCTCTTCGGAGGCGTCTGTTCGAATCAGGCCTGCGTCGGTGTTTCTTTTTAGATATAAAACCAAGTTCTAATCTATGCTTTAACCCTCTCTTTTTTTTTTTCCAATATATTTTTACCTATAAAAATATCTATTTTAAAGCTACTTAAGCTATACTTAGCTATTTTACTAATAATAAAGATTTTAAGGGTCTTATACCCTAATGGATTTTTAGCTAATGGGGTCTAAAAGCACTTATTGGAAAGCTTATATATATTCCTTTTTCTAGAAAAGGGGAAATTCAGTATCTAAATCCCTTAACTTCTAACATCTTACTAAGGTTTTACCTAAATATAAGTAATTATTTTATTCTCTTAATTTAATATCCCTTTTTAATATATAATAATTTTAATAGTAATATATTAATTTTAAAGATTTAAGTATTATATTATATTACTTTAGCAAGATATTAATAGAATATTATAAAGTAATTTATATTTATATTATTTTAATAATTAGATTTTAGTATTTTTATTTTTTTTACCTTATTAAAATTATTAGTTTTTAGTAAGCTTTTATTAATATTTTATTTACTTATTTTTAAATTCTTTAGTTATAATTTTTAATAATTTTATTATTATATTTTATATTAACTTTTATATAAATATTCTCTAAAAGTTTATTTATAATCTAAAGGTTTAACTAATTAATTAGTCTTTTAATAAGATTTTATATTTTTATTATATTTATAATATTTACTATAATCTCTCTTTTTAATACTATATTAGCCCCTTACTAAAATGTTATATTTTCTATATTAATAACTAAAAAAAGTATAGCTTTATATATATTTCTTTATTTTAATTATTAGATCTTTACTGATATTTTACCGGTTTTTTATAAGTACTTTAATGCAGTTTAGGCTTATTATCTAGCAATTAAATACCTTTAGGATTATTTTATTAATAAGGATTTTAATTTTATTTAGGTCTAGCAGGCCTATATTATAATTAAGTCTTATAGTATAGTTTAGTAAGTAATTACTAACTGTATATATAATTCTATTTTTAGTAATAATAGTATTTTAGCTGCTATAATTTAGTTTTAAGATATTATATCTTTTTAAGACCTTTAGGTACTTTAGTGCCTTATTTCTATATATTTTTTATTAAGATATTTCTAACTTTTTAATTAATTTATTTTTAAGGTAATATTAAATTTACTTTTAAAGAAGTATCTATTTAAGTTATATTTATAATGCCTTTTTATATTTATAATATCTTTACTATAACTTGCCTTTATTTAATAATCCTTTATCTAGATATCTATAAGGATATTTCTATTAAAGGTAAGAAGACTTATAATAAATTCCTATCTACTTTTAAAGTTAAGCCAATACTTTATATTTTACTTAATAAGTATTTAAATAACCTTATCTTTAATATTTTAATTGCCTTTATTAATATTACTTTTATTAGTTATTTTAACCAGGCTATTTCTACCTATTACTAAAGTGCTATTAAGCCTTTTTATATCTTTAAGTAAGTTAATTAAAGGTTTTAGTTTTTTAGTCTTTATTATATAGTTAGTATTAATTAGGTAAGTATTTATTAAGGCTTTACCTCTTTTATACTTTAATAGTTTTTAGAGGTAATAAATTTAAATTAAATCTTTTAGGTATTTATTTTATTATATAACTTAATTTAAAATAATTTCTATTTACTATTTAATTGCTATAATTTTAATAAGCCTTAGCTATTTAAGAAAGTTTTAGAATTTCTTATTAATTAGATTTTTAATTAAGCTATTAGCTATTAATTAAATTAATAGGGTATATATTATATTTATTATTTTATTTATTACTTTTTATTTTAACTAATAGTTATAGATTTATATATATTATAGCTTTATATATAGCTTAATTAATTTCTTTTTAATTAGTTAAATAGTTTATAAGTTATTATATTAAATAGTTACCTTTAGTGGCTTAATAAGGCCTTACTAAAGGATTTTATCTTTTAGATTAACTTATAATAAAGATATAAGCTAGCTTATAAAAATAGCCTTTTTAGCTGCCTATAATAAGGTAAGTAATTTTGCCTTTATAGTAAATATTATTATAGTATTTTATTTATTTACTTATTAGCTTATTATTCCTTTAAATAGTTATATAGTAAAGGCTTATAAGCTTTAACAGTCTATTAAGTTATTAATAAAGCTTATATTTAAGGCTATAAATAACTTATTAATAGTAAAGTTATTATTACTTTTAAATTAAAGGGCTAAGTCTTTAGTTTAAGTAAGATACTATAATACTCTATTTACTGCCTTATAATATTATAGTTTTAGGTTTTAGTTAAATCTTATTAATTAGCTAACTATAAAGGTAATATCTAGCTAAGTTATTACTATAGTATATATAATAATACCTACTTTTTATTAATAACTATTTATACTTTTTAGGCTTAATAATTTAATATATAATAATAACTCTTTTTATACTATTAAAATAACTGCTTTATATTTTAATAAAGGCTTTAAAAGTAGTTATTATATTTTATTAATATATATAGCTTAAAAGAGCTATAAGTAATAGTTTAATTTATCTCTTATAACCTTAATCTTTAAAAACTATTATAGGGTTTTACTTTTTTTAATATAATATATCTCTTATAACTTTTTTATAAAATCTTTTACTTTTTTTTTTTTATTTCTTTAAATAGTAAAGGATATAATTATTTATATAAAAGAAGAATACTATATTGCCTTAAACTTAATAATAGTTTTTATTAAGTATTTAATAAAATCCTATATATAATAAATCTCTCTTAAAGTATTTTTACTATAAAAGAGAGGACCTTTAGAATCTATATAATGCCTTTAGTAGCTTAAAGACTATATTAGGTTTTTAATAACCTATTAGTATTTTTATATATATATCTTTATTTAATATTAATTATATAAATATATTAATTATATTATATTAAAGTATCTTATAGTTAAATCTAATTATAATTACTATTAAAACCCTAAAAGATATTTTAACTAGTATAGCTATATATATATTTTAACTATCTTTTACTTATTAATTTCTTTAAATTACTAATCTTACTTTAATTTTTAGAAATCTTTTATATTTATCTAATTTATAGATATATATTTAATAATATTTAAGTATTTAATAACCCTTTACTGTAATTTTAATTACTTTTACCTATAATTAAAAGAGTTTATAGCTCTTTAAATAAGCTTTTTTTACTTTATAAATTACATTTTAATATAAATAACTCTTTATATTAATATATAAGCTAAAAAGCCTCTCTAAAAGCTTTTAATATATATTAATATAAGGCCTCTTTTCCTTACTTAATATAAAGCTTATTCTATCCCTTTAGGCCTTCTGCTTTTCTATACTAAATTAATTTAAAGGCTAAAGTAAGCTTTTTCTTTTTAATAAGTTTTTAAAGCTAACTAGACTCTTTTAACTTTTATAACCTTAAGTTTTCTATTAAATACCTATATATATTTTATACTATAATATCTTTACTAAAAATACTATATTAAATAGAATACAATTTCTTACTTATATTTTAATAAAAGTTTTACTTACTGGCTTACTATCTCTTTTTACTTTTAAATTATTTTTTATTATATAAAAAAAACCTAATAAAGGTAATTTTAGAGATATTAATAGTAATTTAAATTTAAATTAAATATATAGTTTTAATTTCTTACCTGCCTTTATTAAGTTATTAGCTTTAAGGCTTATAAATTCTATATTTTTATTAGTAATTTTATTTAGTTCTTTATTTACTAAATATATCTATTATTAATTAGGCTAAATTTACTAAAATAAAATTAATTCCTTAATTTATTTCTTTATTGCTATTAGATCTTTAGCCTATAGGTTATTTTAAAGGGTTACTATATTTCTATTAAAGTATTAATATTTATTAAAGGTAATATTTTATATTAAGAATACCTCTTTATTTAATAGGTTTTAAATCCTATAGGAATTACTTAATATATATTCTATTAGGTATTTAATTTACCTTTTAGGGATTTAATAATATAATTTATTATATTATAATTATATATCCTTTATAAGTATAAACGCTTTATATCTATATACTTTTAGGTATAATAGATTTAATTTTACTAACTGCTTAACTATATACTTTAAGTAAAATATTTTATATAGTAATTTATACTATCTTTAAACTGATAGTATATAGTTATAAAGATAAGTAGCTACCTTTATTAATTTAGGCTAGAGGTATTTTAGAATTTTTATATCTACCTTTATTACCTTACTTTTTTAAATAATAACTATAGTTACTCTTTTTATATTACTATTTTAAGCCTATATATTTAAAGTAAATAGTTTATATTATATTCCTTATTAAACTATCTTAATATATATTTATAGATAGATTATTATAATTTTATTATTATATTTAATTACCTTTACTTTCTTAAAGTATTATATTTTTATTATATTTAAAAAGCCTTTTAGTATTAAAAAGATAGTAAAAATTATTTAATTAGTTATATAATAGTTTTAAATAAACTTTAATACTTTATTTATAAATATCTATATTAAATTATAGCCTATATATCTTAATAGTATAAAATAAAAGTTAATAGCTATTTAGTCTTTTAAATTTATTACTTAAACTAACTTTTAAAAAGTATAGTATATTAATTAGTAAGCTTTTATTATTTTATATATATTATAGTTAACTGTAATTATTTACTATATTTTTATTAGAATTTTTAATTTTATTTATACTCCTTTTATAGATATAGTTAGGTATTAAAAAGCCTTTAGCCTTAAGTGGCCTAACTTTAGGTACTATATTAAGGTATTTCCTTTTAATGGCTTTCTCTTAATTTATATTATATATATATACTATTTTAAAGGGATAGAAAGTATATTTACTGCTAATCTAGCTTATATTAATTTTAGGTTTTAGGTAAAATACTTATATTTAAGTACTTATTGCCTTTTAATTTTTAAGACCTTATTAAATTTACTTCTATTTAAATATTATAAATAATTATTTCTTAAGCTTATATCTTACTAAATTCCTTATTTTCTTAATTTAATAAATAATATTAGGTTTATAGCTAATATAGTATATAAGGCTATATTATAGAGTTATAATATTTTTAATATACTATTATTTAACTTAAGTTTAATTTATACTTTATTATATCCTTTAATTAAGATCTATATTATACCTAACTAAAAGAAGTCTTTAAGAGGTATTACCTTAAGGTTCTTTATTTACTTTATATCTTTAAATATATATATAGTTACTCTTAAATTTAATAATATACTTTTATTTAAAGGGTAATAGTTAGCTACTATTAGGCCTATATTTAATTAAATAAAGCTAATTAAATATAATTAGGCAGATTCTTTTAGTTTTAGCTTTTTAATTTAATTAACTATACTTTTTTTATTTTCTTTTATCCTTTTTTATACCTAATTAATAAAAGCCTATATTAATTTAAATTTAATATAGGCCTTTTTAAAGAATATATAAAAGCAATTTAATAAGATATACCTTAATATATAAGCTTTATATCTTCTAGCTTTATTTTTATTAGGCCTTTAATAAGGATATTTCTTCCCTTTTTACTTCTTTTATCTAGGCTTCCTTAAGGTATTTTAATCTTTACTAACCTCTTTCTCTCTTTTAATTAAGAAAGCTTTATAGCTTATTTTAGCTTTTTATATATCTAGCTATAATACTAATACTAGCTAAATATCTATTACTACTATATTAATAAATAGGGTATTAAATTAAATATAATTTATTTAGGTAATACTATAGGCATTTACCTATAACTTTAATAGAGTTAACCTTAAAGCTATAATAAGATTAGGAAATTATTAATTTACCTCTTTAGCCTTTTATAGGCCTATATTTTAGGCTTTATTAATTAAAGTCTTTTATTACTTAAGCTAATTACTTACTCCTTTATAGATTATATATTTTTAGTATATAGATTTTATTAAAACTTCTTTATATATTTAATAAGCTTCCTGCTTTTACTTTATTTATATTAAAGAGAACTTATTATAAAGAGATTAAACCTATTTTACTAAAGTATTATCTTTTAAAAAATAATACCTTATAATCTCTTTATTTACTATATTTAGTATTTAATCTTAAATAATAAATATCTTCCTTTTTAAGTCTTTATAATTCTTTAAATATATCTTATATATTGCTTTTATTATAGTAACTATTTAATAATCTTTTTCTATAAAATATAGTATTTATTAAGTCTATATTTTATATTTAATATAATTTCTATTTAATTTAATAATAGAGAGATTAACTTCTTATATAGCTATTTTTTATATTAATAAAGATAATACTTTTATAGTAATTACCGCTTAGGCAGTTATAGCACTTTACTATTTTACTACTAATATATTAAGAGGTATAGGTATAATTACCTTAAGGGTAGGCTTATTAAATACTATTAGGTTAATATAGGCCTATAGATCTTTATTCTTTAATTTAACCTTTAGGGCCTTATACTAGCTAATTTACTTATTATTAAATTTAAGCCTAATTATTTAATTAATTATTATTTTAAATATCTTTAGTAAGTATTAAGCTTTCCTTTTTAATTATACTTATAGTAGTTTTTCTTATAAATAAAACTTTTAATTATTAGAAAGCTTATATATATTTCTTTTTCTAAAAGAAGGGAAATTTAGTATTTAAATCCCTTAACTTCTAATATCTTATTAAGGTTTTACCTAAATATAAGTAATTATTTTATT